>NW_027506873.1:1478498-1775998 GCF_052324685.1 Brachyhypopomus gauderio | reverse complement strand
TAGAGAGGAAACATGTTGAGGCAGAAGAGGATACCATGGGGGAAGTTGTGTATGTGTGTTTCCTGGACAGACTAAGCAGGCAGGGACGGTCAAAGGCTCTGGGAATAACTGGCACGCTCGCTGGTGAATGACACACCTATTGGCTGAGGCCAGGTTTCCTCAGCTCCTCCTGCACATCAATTATTCAAGCACTCTGGACCAAACCAGGGACATGCGGTCCAAGTGCTATTAAATCACGGCTCTTCCGAACACGTAAGAACCTAACCTGCACTCACCCACGGGTGACAGTTACCCTAATATTATGAAAACACACACAGACACACAGACGCACCCTAACACATAAAGGCAAGCAAGAAACAGCTCCATCCCAGCATGTGAGAGTCTTGTGACACAGTGACGCCAGCAAACACTGCCACTTCCCTACGTGAAATGTGTGTGTGTGTGTGTGTGTGTGTGTGTGTGTGTGTGTGTGTGTGTGTGTGTGTGTGTATGAGAACAAGAATAGAGACAGGATATTTTTGAGATTTTTAAACAGATAAAACAGAGACTGAAACCGTAGACTATCTGGGATATCTGTGATAGTTATGCTGCGTGAGCATAACTGACATATTTTTAATGTTTATGAAGTAATTCTCATGTTTATGAAGATGTAATCTGGCATGCATCACACTGTCCTTGTTTACCTGTCTGTTGCGTTCATCCATAATTCGTGCAATCTGGATTTTCTTCCTCCCCATTGTTCCACTCTGTCAGTCTTTCCCGTTTCCCCAGTAAACGCTTTCGTCCTTCTTCCTTCTCACTTTCCTCAGTGCAGTCGTCCGGCTGCTTTCGCTCCTCTCAGTTCAAAGACTCCGCCACACACTCCTGAATAGGCACAAAAACAAAGCCAGACTGCATCAGGTAAGAAGTCTGAAAACATGATACTGCTGTGTCAAAGACCAGCAGCCATGAACACTGGTGATAAAGCCATGTTGAGTTAAACATAAAATCTGACATTAATTTCTTCTTATCTGAAAATACAAACCTTTTTTACAAAATGCTCAAATCATGGAAAGTATATTTCACTTTTTATATCTTTCTGACTTATCTGATAATCACAATATGCATTATAACAAGTAATCACAGCAGGAGGACCCATGGGTAGATGGTTAACTGTTTAAATGCATTTGAACATTGCATCAAGTTGCCTGCCTCCTGTAAGCTAACTAAGCAGGATATGCTCTGTGAGAGCCCCCCAAAAGCCTGTGCTATTGGCTGTGAGAGTCTCCCAAGAGCCTTTGCGATTGGCTTTGAGAGCCTCTCAAGAGCCTGTGCGACTGGTTGAGAGCCCCCCAAAAACCTGTGCTATTGGCTGTGCGAGCCTGGGCTGTGTTTCTAACCCTTTAGACCCTTTCAGCTAACTGTCCCAAAGACAGATTCCGTTCGTTAATGGAAGTCTTATAGTTACAGCAACACAGTTCCAAGAATGTTCTGACCGCAGCTAAGCATCACAATGTGAAAGGCAATCCATGAGACATCGGCTTCAGAACAGAGCGGATCAGCCAAGCAATGCTAATGACCACAGTACAGCCTGTGTCAGGTCAACAGGGCTGCAAACAAAGGGAAAACACCCCATGAGCTTATAAAGCTGCATGGCTATTTCAGTATGTTTCATTACTATCTGGAATATTTGGCATTTCTACATTTATACTATTTATTTGTCAGTCCATGTAGAGTGGTTGTTATATACATAGAAACATTATATATATGTTTGGTACACGGTACATTTAATATCAGTATCTCATTTCAGTACGTTTAATTTCAGTACCTTTCAATAATGTCTTTGTCAAATTCTTTGCTGTCATTACATTTGCCTTGTACACCTTGGATAACACCCTGCATGGCTTTGACTGAGTAATGTCCGATGTAACTCTAAGCTGCTCAGAAGCCTGTTAATCCGCTAAACCCCAACTCAGTCCATTCCTGCCTTGGTGAGCAAGTTAAACCAGGCATATCTAACCAAGTCCACTAAGCTATATATTAGCTGAAAATGTCAGTTATCTTTCATTCAATAATTTTATATAGTTAGTGAGCCAGATTACATGAGAAAACAGTTTTTCTTAGCTAAAACAGAAGAAATCAGCCCACATTATTGAGTGCCAGTGAGCTGTAGTTTTAATTCACAGTAGCATTCAAGGTAGCATTACAATGTTACTGGAAAGGTGTAGGACATAAAGGTGTAGGGGTGAACGTTAGGGAGCACTCCCCAGAAACTCCAGCATGGTGAACGTTAGGGAGCACTCCCCAGAAACTCCAGTATGGTGAACGTTAGGGAGCACTCCCCAGAAACACCAGCATGGTGAACGTTAGGGAGCACTCCCCAGAAACTCCAGCATGGTGAGTGTTAGGGAGCACTCCCCAGAAACTCCAGCATGGTGAGTGTTAGGGAGCACTCCCCAGAAACTCCAGCATGGTGAACGTTAGGGGGCACTCCCCAGAAACTCCAGCATGGTGAACGTTAGGGAGCACTCCCCAGAAACTCCAGCATGGTGAACGTTAGGGAACACTCCCCAGAAACACCAGCATGGTGAACGTTAGGGAGCACTCCCCAGAAACACCAGCATGGTGAACGTTAGGGAGCACTCCCCAGAAACACCAGCATGGTGAACGTTAGGGAGCACTCCCCAGAAACTCCAGATTGGTGAATGTTAGGGAGCACTCCCCAGAAACTCCAGCATGGTGAACGTTAGGGAGCACTCCCCAGAAACACCAGCATGGTGAACGTTAGGGAGCACTCCCCAGAAACTCCAGCATGGTGAAGGTTAGGGAGCACTCCCCAGAAACTCCAGCATGGTGAACGTTAGGGAGCACTCCCCAGAAACACCAGCATGGTGAACGTTAGGGAGCACTCCCCAGAAACAGGTGTTGTTCTCATGTACCAGCATGTTCATTCAGAAGACAGACTTACATAGTGGGCGACACTAGGAGAGCAGTGGTGACTTCTCTGAGTAATGTGGTGGACAGAATTAAACATAGAAGTACACATAGAAAGCCAGGGACAGGGTTTAGGAATATTAATTAACTCTTCTGCCTCTATCAGGGCAGAAAAGATCTTTCCAGATGTTGATTTGAGGTAAGATAGTGGCAAGATAATGCTAAGACTGCCGAGAGGAGCCATTAGGTCCCAGATAACTGTGTGAACTGAAAAGATCTCACTAGCCCCCACTGCTGAGAAAAAGAAACAGCATGGGGGGTTCTTGACATTAAGCAAACCACAAGTTTTAAAACAATAGCCTTCAAAAGTCAGTGATGGTAGTAAGCAAAAAATCAAAAACAAAACCATAACCCCAGTTTTCTGAAATACATGGTTTTTAATTGAAGCTGAGTGCGATCATAAATCCTCCTTTCTGAAGAGACAGGGTGTGACATTATTTTCTCGCGTCTGCCAACAGCTCTGAGGCTAAGGCATATAGCCTCATTAACACCAGCTTTCATGGCATGAGACATACTAAGGAGCCATGCCAGGCTGAAGAGGACCTCGTCTGTGCATGTCGGGGCACGTCGACAGGGCTTGTGGCATACCCCAGAGTTGCCAGACGGCCAACTCTCTCAATCAAGGAAATGGGTCTTCACACACAGCACCCAGCAGTTCACACAGATGGACAAAATGACAGGAAACCTTCACAGAGATGCACATGGACGGAAGTGACATCACAGAGGAAAGACCATAGAAGATCTAAAAGGTGCTTCCTCCCACAAACGGCCTCAAACTGGAGAAAAAAGAAAAAGTGTGTCCATTAAATGACAAATACCCTAAAATCAAATGCTCTTTATGTTTGAATAAAGAAGACCAAGGACAGACACCATCACCACCTTGACACCTTGATCTTCTAAAAGTCATAATCTTTCTAAAACGTAGTCAAAAAACGCACTATGTACAGGTAATTATATTCCAATTGTGATTATGAATATGCAAATGTTCAGACAAACCTAATTTATTAGGGAATGACATTGTTGAAATGTTTATTTGCTTTAGGATATACTGACAGAGCAGGAGTAACACTGTTTCTTTAGGATATACTGACAACATGAGTAACACTGTTTCTTTAGGATATACTGACAACAGGAGTAACACTGTTTCTTTAGGATATACTGACAACAGGAGTAACACTGTTTCTTCTCAGATAACACTGGTAATGAGGTCATTTCTGTACACCTCTTCAAACGTTTGTTCATAAATGTGGATAAACTGTAGGAGTCAAATGCATAGTTCCGACTGCAACCTGAAACCTTTTTATTAGTAAATATACTCAACAAAAGGCATTGTCTCCCTATGTTGGTCCTTCTTTGCCATTTCTCACAATGAGCACTTGGAGGTCTCTGTGCTGTCTATCTAGGGGAAGAGCTACAGCTCAGAACACTGGCAGCCAAGAGTCTGTATCAATTATAGGCGGAATTGGGACAAGCCCCCCACCCCTCCACCCACCAATCCACATCGTTGACTTGAAACTTCCCAAAGACAGACAGGAGACAGATGTACATCTCGTTCTTGTCTCGGTAAGAGTGCACAAGCTGCGAATGGTGGCCGTGCTGCAAAAGAAGAGCAGCTTCTGAGTCGTGCCCATACCTGTGACATCTCAGCCCTATGTGGAGCATCAGTGCACTGCAGGGCCATGTGCTGTTTAAGGCACTTTCTGCACAGCAGCAGGTATATAGGGCTTCGGTTATTCCCACAGACGTGGCTGTAACTGATTGGTAATGGGAGCGTTGACGAGCTTAAACATGCGATTGTTCCCGCAGACATTCTGTGTACTCAGCTTGATTGCTCCTCTATGAGCTGATGAATCGGCGCACGCCTTTGATTCGGATCAGTCGCACACCGGACCTTTCACACCCGCATTGCAAAATCTTAAATCTCCATCACAACCCATCAGGAAGCATCCTTCAACGTGGCAAGAGCTCTTTGACAATATCCCTGCATGTTCAACTTCTCAGATCTTTTCTTGGGAGCCTATCTCGGACTGTGGCACCGTGCAGTTTTAGGCACTAATTTGCATAGCTTCCTTTTTGCAGTGGAGATGCGTGTCACAGCTGCAGTCTCACTGTGTGGGCTGTGTATGTCCCTCACCACTAACCAACATGCCCTGCCAAATGACACTCTGTGGCCGTCCGAAGCCACATGTAAAGACAGCGTCACTTTATTTTAGATGCAAACAATGAACCTGCGTGTGTAACTCACTTACTAGCTGCAGAAGACAAGAAGCATCAGATCATCAGAGCAGTACTTTTCTCCCTCCACTTAATCCCATTAATGTGCCATGAGTCATCTGAAAGTTTATGAGTATACGTATATTATGGCTACTACACATACTTTTCCAGCTTTTCCAGATTGCAGCTTTGTTTTGGATCTGTGCTTGATATCCGTAAGCACTCTTGTCAGGCTGCCCAAGGTGAAAAACAGATTTCCCCGCTGGCTGGCTGAGAGATAAGCACGTGGCATAGGCAGCCGGCTGTTCTCCAGACACTCCACGCTTGGTTCCCGAAGCAGCTGGGGGCGTGTAGAACACAGAGCAGGGCTCTCATCCCCAAACACTGACAGCATGGACCCGCACCTCACGGCCTCAACAAGCCAGTACACATTCCTACTTTTCTAGCCCCTAATTTGGATGCCTGAACACAGTTAACTTTCTGGTATTTGAATATTTAAATATGGTGAAAATATGCGAAACATGACAAGGGTTCTGTTGAGAGAAGTGGGACCAACATGTTAAGTAGATGATCATACATTTTTAGAATTTGGCTGAATGTGGGCAGGGCTATGAATGTGGGGGTGTGGCTATATGAGAGGATGGGCATGGGTCTCAGAGTGTAGGTGTGGCTCTCTCTGTGTGGATGTGGTCTTCTGAGGGTGGATGTAAATATATGAGTGTGGGTGTTTTCCCAGAGTGGTAAACCCAAAGAGCATGACGTCAGGGATCCACCCTGTTCCTCCTTCTTAGCCACACTCCCTCTCACGGATGATTAAACTGAGCAGGTGCTAAAACAAAATGACAAATGGTTTGTTCCAAACTACCTGGATCATTTATCTGGACACACAAAGCACCTGGATTCTATACCCGGATTAATTTACTCATTAAAGACAAATACACAAATACCTGTAGTGAAATAATTTAAGATCCCACCAACTTCATTTTGTCAAAATGTACACAGGGATGATTTCACTGCACTATTTCCCCTTTTCCCCTTTCAAAAACATTTGAAAATATTTCCTTCTTTCTCCCAGGTGCTAAAAAGAATGAGAGCACAACTGGGACAGTTCTTTAAACATTTTAAACATTAAGCTTTCAAACATATGACAGGGCATTGTCACACTATGAACAAACGTTTCAACAGCTATGACATAAAACCTCAACTTATGTTTCATTACACCCTTGTTTGTGAGCCAAGTACTTTAACAGCTTTTTGTGAAGTACGACTAATTACCTTTTATTGTGTTATAAAGAATTCCTGTGTTTATTTTTTTCTGTTGACACAGAGTGTTTTTCCCAAAGGTCTAATGAAACAAAGAACATCTGATAACCTGATGAAAACCCATCAAATAAATTACTGATTACTGGCAAAGAGTTCTTTCCAGTTCTCCTTTGAGCATTATTTCATAAACACTGTGAGTTAAATTTACATTATAAATCTGTTTTATGTAAACTGAATATATAAACAGTTTCATATGAAAGTGTAAATTTGCTAAGATAAAAAATCTATATAAAACATTACAAACTAAGAAAAAGTGGATAGATAACTCAAAAAATATGTGTTTGTTACATGACAGCGCTAGCAAGCTCCTATAATGCATATTTAGCCCGACAGTCCATCTTGTTCACATACTAACCACTGCTCAGCTAGGAGAATGACTTAATAACAGTCCATGACTGTTTGGCTAAAACTGTTTGACTGAATCATTGATATTGCCTGCAGATTTATATCCCTACAGCCAGCGTTGCACTGCAAAACATGCATCGGGTTATTATAATCATACTCAAATCCTGGTATCAAGCAACTGATTTTGAGATTTTGTCATGTGATATGTGGATGGTCACACAGAACAGTTATTAGTCCCAACTAGCAGGTAACTAACTGACTTTGATGCGTCAAAATGTGCATCTGGGATTTGAGGGACACCTGGCTTAAATTCCATCAGCAGAGATTCTCTGTCAGCTACTTACCTTAACACATGCAATTTTTCTGCAAACAATGTCTTTAGGCCAGGCAGCGGCTAGTGACTTTAGTCTTTAGTTGTAACATCTAGTTTAGAGTCCAGGCCTCTGAAGCTTATTCACCCTTTCTACAGTGTCTGCATTCTTTAACCTTAAAGTTATAAACTCAGATTTGAGATCACCTCGCTGCAAACTATAAGCACATGACCCACTAAAAATATCCCCTTTAATGGCTGCGTTGGGCACAAGGAGCTTGCTGATTAACGCTACATACGGACAACGCACAAAGAGTTCTCTGTGCAAAGCCTCCTCACTGGACTGGCATAATACGCTGAAGTGAGTATTTCACACTAGTTACAAAGATAGGTCACATTTGGAGAAACATATCACAGGGAGGTTCACGCAACTTTCCTGTGGGCTATGCCAAATGAGAAGCTTTGCAAGCATGATCAACAAATGTACAAACCATGGGAGCTTATGGTTCATCTAGGGTTAAATAGGGTGGTAGATATTGTTTTCTCTTATTCACAAGTAATTCATGTGATTTAAGTCATATGAAGAAAATGTGCACAACTTTTGCTTATTCAATAAAGAAAGTAGGCCACTTCAGGTCAATGGGCAACAGCATAAAAACCCATTATTAAACTTTTGCAGAATCTTAAAACTTTGATGACTCATTTGCCTGGGTAACCTAAGATCATTATGCATAATGGCATCTAATAGTCTTTAATTCAGTCTTTGTTCAGATGATCAGGTCACTGTGGCTGCCTTTACAGTTGTGTGTTTCACACTGTTGTCATCCAGCTGTGTGGAGGATTTAATGGCTAATGGTCAAAGCTAAGGTAATCTCAACCTGCTTAAAATGGTGTCCTAGAAGGAGTTTTTATTAGAGCATAAATAAGTCCTACAGTCCTTGTTTATGTTCACACACAGGGTGCGTGTTTTCCCCAAAACAACTAAAGAAAGCTTTGGATAATGTAATGAAGACCCACCAATAGCTATTAAAGACCTAAACAAAAAATGCAGTTTACAGAAAATGTTTTTAAAAGTTATAATAAGTTATAATACATTTAATGTGGATCTGTTTAACCAAAACAATATCAGTGCTTATGTAGAAATGTTTCCCATATTAGACAAAAAACAACACGAAGTGCTTTATACGTCACTAGCTATGCACCATAATGTGCTCTTCGTAAGCGCACTCTGTAGTCAACATTATTCTAATCAGTAGCCTAATAGATCAGACCTTCTCCCTAATGCTGTTGGGATCATTTTTTGCTTATCTGGAACTTATGTAAATAAACTTAATGAACATTAAATACTTAATTAGAGATAAAGCCTAAAGTTTCTCGATTATGTTACTCATAACACATTCTGTCTCTCTGCTAACTTTTCTAAATGAATAGTGCGGATCGTTTGGAATATAACTACAGGCTTTTCCACAGTTTCACAACAGCCACTGTACCGCAAGACACATTTCCTGTACATTAATCGGCTTATTTTCCAAATATCGTTTAGCATGTTCAGTAGCACAGCTATACAACAATCCTCTCAGGAACGGCCGATAAACGCCTTTCTGGCTTTTCCCCCTCCTAAATCACGATTAGCAACGCAAGTTCCAGTATTCGCAATAATGACATAAGTCCGTTTAAAACGGCATATAACTGATTTAATGACATGAAAGAGTAGAAAGAGTAGCTTTCTTTTCAAGCTGATCATGTATCATCTGTGCTTTGCCCGTTACAGTAATAACCTCCCAAGTGTACCATCATTCTCTATAGCACAGCGCAACTTTTGTAACGCTGCTGGATAAGACTGGTCAAAGGATTATTTACTAATCAACTACTCCGTTAATATTATATTATACTACTTATAATACTTATTATATTAACCCGAGAGGTTTTAGCTACGGAACACATTTTGATAATATTTTTGCAACTCAAAATGTTGCACACAGTTGAACAGTGGACATTTTACTTACTTGGTTAGGCATGAGTTTGATCACTCAAAAACGTGACAGCGTACATTTGTGTCTTTCTCAAATTGGTCCACCAAAATTTGCCGAGTACTGGACCGCTTGACGTCCTGAGAAGTGCTCACTGAATCCGAGAGCACAATACTTCACGAGCGGCCGTAAGGCAAAGATCGCGTAAGTCCACGTCTCGGTGCTTTTGGCACAGCGATGAAGTGTCACCGTTGAGCACTTCGGAGATCACTTTGTTTTTCTGACGATTCCCCTAGACTTCCAAATGAGTACTAAACGCGATCTTACTTCACCTGAATGCTGTTTGGGACTCTAATTCACTGACACAAAGCACGAAGCGTCCTCGTCATACACTCCGCGCAAGGGGAGAGAACGATTGTCGTTGTCTAAAGGGGCGGACTCGAACGGACACGTACAGTACAGACACAGCGAGGACGCCTCAGTGCTTCTGACCAATTACACGGAGCTGATCTTCCTTGGATTACACGCGAGGGAACAACGATTAAAACTCAATTAAACCATTGTGAATAAAATTAGTTAGTTTTTTAAGTACTTATGTATTTACTGTAATATAGCCTACCTGTTAATAAAATTTGAATTAAGCATTGTAAAAATGCTTATTCAATAAAAAATAATGGTAAATAATGATAAAAATTTATGATTATGATAACTCTTACCAATTACTTTCACGTATCCTTCAGTCACTTAACTCTCTGATCCTTCTGTTCTAGTCTTCAGTGCTTCTCCGTCTCCATCAGATTGCTTCTGCGGCATCCAGGCCTGTGTTCTGGTACCTGAAGGAGTACAATGTATAGAAATAAAAGAAAAAGAAAAATTAAGTTGGTATTTAGTAGTTAAATATACAAATAAACGAGCAAATATTTGTATGTGTATAGGCTATATGTATGAAAGTATCATTAAAAACAAATAAAGACATACATGAACGCATAAATAAAGTACTCCGAATTCTGCATTTTAACACCCCAGTCAGTGACTGTGAAGACCGTACAGCAATGTACAGCAGCGCATCAGTGCAAGTCAGTGGCGGCTTTGCATATTACACTTGATTCTGGTTTCAAAAGTTCGCCCTCCACATGAACTTTCGGGGGTGCAGACTCCAGGACCGTCACTGTTCAACTAATGCTTTCAGCCAGTTAGCCTAATACACTGACCCCGGAACGAAATCAAGAGTGAAAATGAAAACTGCACGCACGTGCAGCCTTCGCTGCCGATGTCTTGTTCCTTCTCTGTCCGCAGCTCACGTCCTCACACTCACAGATAACACTGCCTTTCTCCTAACGTGCACGTGGTTTTTTTTTTGCCAAATCTCTATCATACAGAAACACATTTTGGAGAGCATTCGAGTACTGTGAAGCCGCATAGGTTTACGAACTGTCATTGTCATTTTTGTACTTCAATTTCAGTAATGCAAGAACTTTTTTGCGGTTCAGGCAGATGGTCTGTGTGGTCTTCACATACGTATAAAGAAAATGCTTAAAACGAGAGACAGAGCTGGATCATACAGCAGGAAATCTTCGAGCAGGGTTTTGGCTAAACTGCAAGTGATGTAGAGGAAAGTCTCGGTGACTGGTGGTATTAGTGGCTTATTACAGACTTATTAATTTATGGGTATGTGCAAAAATATACATAAAAACAGTGCATAAGGGAAAACACACATTTGCATCATTTTAATTCCAAATAATCCAGATGATTTGTATATGCTTTAGAGAGGGTAGTGTGAATGTATTGCCTTGGACACGCTATTGAGTACGCTTTGGTCACAATGGCTCCATGATGTTAGCTTGTCACAAAGACCTTATTTTACTTATTGACACGTGCTGTTGAGCAAATCGCCTGCAGCATGACACCTGCGATCCATAATACATTAGGCTGAATACCGAAAACATGCTAGCCTTTGTTCCGTGCCTCGCTCCTGTTTCAGGCAAGGAGTTGCACTATGGAAAACTCCCTTCGAAATGTACTGCGCTGCCTAGCTCACCTGACACGTTCTGGGTCATTGTTACAGGGAGTAGCCTAAATGTCACAAACCTGCCTTACAGGCCCGCCGCGCTGAGGGCTTACGTAACATTTATTCACCATACATATCTGCACTCTACCACAAGACAATACACGAGCAACGGGGATATTCTTTTAAAGTAAACTGAGACAAATGCGAATGAACTTGAAAGTAAAGAGACATAATGATATTTTTTAAACCCATTACCAGAAAATATAAAAACGTATAAAGACACAAAAGTAAAACATACTTTAATCCAAGTACACTGGATTAGTTCATTCACAGGAAGTGCTAACCAGGCCGACACAGCTGAGCACAATCACAATAATTCATTGCCCAATTAATTTTATTATTATGCGAGATTTCACTTTCGAGATTTATTACTTTTTCAAGATTTTTACTCTGTTCATAAATTTTAGGAGTGTTCTAGTCATAGCAAACACAATAGAGCTGAAAATCCTTTGCTTTAATAATTTAAATCCTCACAGAGCAAAAAAAAAATCAATCTATACTGGAGAAACTGACATGCTTAATTACAATACGCTCTACTTCGGTACTTTAGAACTGGGTCGGTCTGTAAACGTTGATTCAGCCTTTGAGCGCAGTTCACTTAAATAGGGTATAGAAAAGAATGCGAGCTCACACAGTCAAATAACGCATGCCTGAAAACGTAGAAAGTTTGTAATACATGATGTGACCATAAAGTGTGCCACGTTTTGTTTTTGTTTTGTTTTGAAACTGAAGCTGGAAACGTGTACGGTTGTTGCGGTGATGTTAGCCAGTTTTGTAGGCTTTCCTGAACGCCCTTGATTTGCCTTTCATTATCTCTGCCTCTCCTGATTGATTCCCTGCAGCTGTGGCCTCCATAGTTGCGAGGCAAGACTGCAGCAGAGATGAGGGTTGAAGCAGTCGCCTGATTTAACTTGAAGTGTGGCTGTGAGTAGGACACCCAATTTCCTCATTGTTTTAGATCCTTTAGTATGCTGTGACCTTTTCATAACAATACATCCACTAGAATCGACCAGCTGGACGGCATCAAAAACACGATTTGAAAAATTATTTTAAAAAATGATTATAAAACTCCAGCAAGTTGACCATACAAACTTGAACTTTCTGACCTTTACTGGCTGTGTATTTAAATTGTTCTGACAATATTATTTCAAACGTCCACCTAAAACAACCATGACAATATTAGCCAATGATGCCATGTACTCTGTTTCAGGGCAAACATATCTCTTTACCAAGCCAAACACGTTCCCCAAAAAAAACACAGTGCTCCTCTCTAAATTTGTAACTTTCTATTTCTATTCTTAGGTCTGCATGTATCCCAAAGGAGATGCATTGAATCACCATGTCACTCAAGCTCACACACTTTTCTGCTCATTGGAGCCATTCTGGGTTTCTCTCCTTTTCATGCCAGATTGTGCCATGGTTGTTCAGAACTTACCAGTCCTTTCAGTCTTCTTCTCCAGGAAGCCCTACCCTCCAGCACCTGCTGTGGGCTAGATTATACAAAATGTTTGAAAAAAGGAAATAATTGTAAGAAATAAAATTAAAAAAGAAATAAAGCCAGACCAGCTGGCTTTGAAGAGAAACCCAAAATTGGGTTGCGTTTAGTTCAGATCTCGATCCACAGTGGAGAGAGTTGGTATCCTGGCCCCAACCACACCCAGCAAGAACACACACACACACACACACACACACACACACACACACACACACACACACACACACACACACACACACACACACACACACACACACACACACAACAGTGTATATGCTTGATCATTCTGTGCAAGTGTCTGGCAGAATCTCACTCACCTGCTGCTGTCAATTTGTGATATATTTAGATGTAAAGTATCAGTGACATGCAGGCTTTTGTCGGCCTGGGCACAAGTGCTCAGGATTACTGCCTGTTCAAACAGATATTGATGCTCTCTGCAAGTGATATGAATTAAATTTGTAATAGAAACAGTACTAGGCAACATAGTTATTAGAAGAGGTATCACATGATAAATACCTAAACCAGAAAATAACTAAACAACTCTACTGAAAATCTTTCCCAACTTTCTTATTGAACAAAACATACTTGTCAGTATTTCCATGTCTCTCTTCCTCTGAAAGATTAAAACATAATTTGAGTGGTTCTTATAGAAACATAAATCACCGTCAGTCACTCAGCGTGTGTCTTCTCACATTTCCTCCGTCTACAGAGGTGCCTCCTTCTGCCGCCTTTCAAACGTTAACTCATTGAAATAAATATTGCTCTGTTCACTTTTTCTAAGAAACAAACTTACAAATGTTTTTAGATGCAATATCATGTAAATTATGTAATAGAATTGATGTAGAAATGATAACCTCTTAAAGAAATAAGATTAAAATTAAAATATAGATTTATTTGGAAAGATGATGCCCAATTAGCACTTTGGCAACCTTAGCCAAGGGCTAGATCTGTAAAAGAATATTGTGAGCAAAGGACCCAGTCACATGACTCTGAGCATGTCTCTGGCTACGATAATGGGAGGGACCTGCTGGTCTGTTCTGGTATGCGTTTTGACCAGCCCAGGGACACCCTGCACCTCTGACTGAAACCAAAGATAACAAACATTCGACTATGCCATGTCCACTCGTGCATGGATGGGCGAAATCATCAAAACCATCTGCAAAGCTTTTGGGAAATGACACTTTTCAAGTCCACCTTAGAATGTTTGTACTGCCTTCTAGAAAATGTTGACTATGCAGTAAAACGTTGCTTATTACAGAGTTTTACTGGAATGACAGAAGGGAAAACACGCGGATGAGGATGAATCGATGCACTGTTACTGTAACTTGACGGACATCCTAAATGCTGAAGTGAAATGTGTTCATAGACCATGCCTAAAATTCGGCGTGAAACCCCAGAAACAGCTGGACCAGTCAAGCTCTAAATCAACCATTTTCTTCATTTTCGGACTAAATTTATGTATGTAAGGTCGGGCCTCAGTTCTAAATCTTGCTGTTTATAATGAACCACAGTAAAAGGAGCAGAGAGCTATTATCTTCCTCTGCAGCACCAGTTCCAGTAAAATGAGGTTGGGCTGGTTAGTTGGGCAGGTCTGAGCCGTGTTGGCGTGAGCTGGGCTGCTGCTAGCGTGTGCCCCTGGCATCTTGCTCCATGCTGTCCTGCTCCAGGGGGAGTGTGGCACCAGAGGCGAGGCTTAATGACAGACCACCAGAGCCAGAGCGCACCGCGGGCAGACCGTGTCCGGCACGCCCAGGAGTGGCTCCATCAGCGTGACACATTTGAGGGAAAGCCGTTTCCAACACAAAACTTTCTGTTCGTTTATGTCTTTGCTGTTGGCGTTGGAGCCGGCGGCTTTGCGTCGGTGAGAGCGTCCTTCAGCACCGTCGTGCATGGGTGTGTACAGAGAGGGCATGGCTGGCTGTCCCAGACCAGGGCACCCATGAGGTGCTGGATGGAGAGTTCATCCATTCTTCTAAAATTGTTGCAGAAGAGGACAAGACCAACATTGTCAAGTCATTACTCCAACAAGCTCGCCGACAGATTTGCATGTGTGTTTTGTCAACTTCCTCCTTGCCGCTAGAAGCATAAAAACATTGTGACATAGGAGACTCAGTCTAGTTGTATTCAAAAAAGCCCTGATGTCTGTACCCTTTCTGTGCATTTTTCTGTTTATTTTCTTATTTTCTGGTCCTTGAGAAGAGAAGACTAGAGTTCATTACAGTTCAAATCAAAATTTATTTATGTTGTGCTTTTTACAACAGTTGTCACAAAGCAGCTTTACAAGTGCCGAGTCCAAGCCCCCAGTGAGCAAGCCAAGGACGACAATGGCAAGGAGAAACTCCCTAAGAGCATGAGGAAGAAACCTTAAGAGGAACCAAGACTCAGGGGGGGAGCCCATCCTCCTCTGGCCAATCCTCTTCTGGTCACCATGACAACAATAATTGGACAGATACACAAACAGCATTAAATTATTACAGCCTAGCTAAAAGGGCAGAACCAGAAGTTAACACAGACTTGGGAGCATCCTGAGACATTGGCATCCATCCACTACACTGTCAACAAACTTGAGTGATCATGTGCAGTGACAGGATGACAGCAACAGCACCCCAGTTTACCATAAAATCCTTTGCCCATGAACCCTTTGATCTGTAACCTTAATCTAAGGGGGCATGTTAATTACCAAATGCTAAACTAGATGAGTAAGTTTTCAATCTAGACTTAAAGATTGAGTCTGAGTGCCAGACACATTCTGTAAGGTTATTCCTTAGTTTCAGGAATTTCCCTCTGGGATCAATAAAGTATCTATCTATCTATCAATCTATCTATCTCTATCTAGTTGGGGGTACTTGTAAGAATATGTTCTTCCACCTGTTGTTACCTTATTAAATGTTCAATCAATCAATCAATCAATCAAATTTTATTTATGTAGCGCTTTTTACAACAGTTGTTGTCACAAAGCAGCTTTACAAGTGCCGAGTCCTAGCCCCCAGTGAGCAAGCCAAGGGCGACAATGGCAAGGAAAAACTCCCTAGTTTTTTGCATGAGGAAGAAACCTTGAGAGGAACCAAGACTCAGGGGGGGAACCCATCCTCCTCTGGCTAAAGCCGGTCACCAACTAATAAGAGGCCAGCACCCTGTGATCTTTGTGGACATGGGGTTCATAATAGGTGTCACGTTACGGTTCCCGACCCCTCCCTTTTGGACGTGTGTTTACGTCGTCTGCGTCTGTGGATCTCCGTGGTTGCGGGTGCGTCTTGTGATAATCCGTCTCACCTGTGGCTCGTCTCGTCATCACATGAGGTTTATAGGGTTTGTCTATTTAATGTGCGTTCGTGCAGTGTCCTGTGCTCGTCGTTGTCTGCGTCATACACGTGTCTGTGTGTTTCCGTGTTTTGTGTGCGCTGTCTGCGCTATTTTTGTTCAAATAAACGTAACGTGTAGAATTGAGAAAGGATTCTGTCTCGTCCGTCGCCGTGCGCCCACTTGTTACAGAACGACAAACCGAATCAGAGACAGGATGCCGGGTTACGCCACCCGGGCCAAGAAGGGCAAAAGACCCAGCAAGCGCCACCACGCCTCATCCCATGCCCAGCACTGCGGAGCCCGAGTAAGCCCCGAGGAGATGGAGCAGGACCCGGTATGCAGGTTCATGCTGCTTCGGGCTCAGGAAGCCGAAACCCCGGAAAGGGCGGACTTTTTCCGGGAAGCTGTGGTGCGGATGTGACAGGAGCAACACCCCTCCTCCTCCCGAGACCTCTCACCACCGACGGTAGGTGCAGTCGAGTTCTGCGCTACCGAGAAGACCCCGGAGTGCGAATTCGAGGGGGAGGATTCAGAGGGCGAGGAGGAGGAGGAGAGTGAAGACCCTGCTCCCTTTGTGTGCTCCACCCCCACCGTAGATCACGGCGAAGGTGAAGAGGAGGAGGAGGAAGAGGAACAAGACCGTCCTCCCTCCATATGCTCTGCTCCCGCCGATTACTATGGTGAGGGCGAAGAGGAAGAAAACTACCCTCCCTCCATATGCTCCGCCCCCACCGTGTACTACGGTGAGGGCGAAGAGGAAGACTATCCTCCTTCCGTGTATTCGGGTGTCTCCGAGTGCACGGACAGTGAGTTGTATACGGAGGATGAGGGGAGTTCGCCCCCCTCGGAGCACTCCGTCTCACCTGTGGCTCGTCTCATTATCACGTGAGGTTTATGGGGATTGTCTATTTAATGTGCATTCGTGCAGTGTCCTGTGCTCGTCGTTGTCTGCGTCATACACGTGTCTGTGTGTTTCCATGTTTTGCGCTATTTTTGTTTAAATAAACGTAACGTGTAGAATTGAGAAAGGATTCTGTCTCGTCCGTTGCCGTGCACCCACTCGTTACAATAGGAGATAAGTTATTGGAGGTAATCAGGAGCAAGCCCGTGCAGTGCTTTGTAACTGCAGGAGAAGAATTTCAAAATCAATACGCAATTTAACTGGGAGCCAATGCAGGGCTGATAAGACTGGGCTGATATGATCAAATTTTCTAGTTCTAGTTAGAACTCTGGCTGCGACATTTTGAACTACTTGAAGTTTATTTAGATTCCTATTTGAGCATCCTGACAGTAATGAGTTACTGTATTCTAATCTGTAGCTGGGAATTATCTCTGGGATAATTTCTCAGTTTGGAAAAGTTATCCTAGTAGTATTTTCCATGCATTTATCAAATGATTGATCAGAGTTGAATATCACGCAGAGATTTCTGGGCCTTTTGGTATTGTCACCATTATGGTGGAGGACTTTTAGCAACATCCAGCATTTAACATCTCTTACGCAGGCCTCCGTTTTCCTATCACCAGGTTTGGTTGATATGTAAAGTTGGGTGTTATCTGCAATGCAATGAAAGTTGACACCATGTTTGTTTATAACTATGCCCAATGGTAGCATATACTGTATATTGTAAATAATAGTGATCCCAAGATGGAGCCTTGTGGGACTCCATATTTTACTTTTGTGCATTTGGAGGGAATATTATTGAGCTCTACAAACTGATAGTAATCAGTTAAGTAAGAACTAAACCATGAAAGGATCTAGCAGGATCCTGGGATCTATTGTATTGAAAGGAGCACTAAGATCGAGAAGCACTAATAGAGATACATATCCTTGGTCTGAAGCTAGGAGATCATTTGTTACTTTTAACTAGGGCTGTTTCAGTACTATGGTGGGGCCTAAATACAGATTGGAACTTTTCAAATACGTGATTCCTATACAAATATAAGCATAAATGTTGGGCCACAGCTTTTTCTATGATCTTGGATATAAATGATAGGTTCGAAATGGGTCTAAAACTAGATAATACAGTTGGATCAAGATTTGGTTTCTTGATCAGAGGTTTAATGACCCCTAGTTTAAAGGATTTGGGCATGTGACCTATGGTACAGTTCATTTAGAGCCAAACTTTATTTACAAAAATCCTTATAAAATAAGTCATTTGTATACCCACAATAAATTAAAGATTTATAAATTAATCTACAGAATAATTTCAAAATTATTACAGAGTGGTTCATTTATCAAATATGACCAACATTTAAATTGGCCTAATCAGTGGCCTGACTGGAGATCCTGAATTTCACTGATAATACTAGTACATTAAGTCCCTTTTATACTGCAGTGCAAAATGTAAATCAATTCCAGATCTGTAATTAGATTTTTATAAAGTCAGTGAAAAACATTATGATGGTTTTTACTTTTTGCACCAAATACAGATGGAGAAAGAACCTCAATACCACTATTCATCACGTTCTGAGTCCAGATATCTAGTGCATTTCTTTTCTTGTCCCTGTTTGTGGTGTGAAGGTTGAGGAATTTGTTTTAAAATGAAGTGAGCATCATGATTGGAGACTGCACACATTCCATTTCAATCACGTGCGTTTAATATGACAGAACTACTACAGCATCTCTGGATTCGTACCACAAATACAGTCACACTGAATATGATTACATGCCAGCAAGATGATTTGATTTTAATTATTTAAATACAGTAATATAAACAAGAATGTCCAATGTAAATATCCACTTGGTCCATTGTCTTACATATATTGCATCTTGATGATGGGTAATAAATAAACCTTAAAGAAAAATGTGTATTTAAAATCTCAACACACTGTGAAACGTAGGGTTCACTTCATGGCTTTTTAAATTACTTAGTTAAACTAAACAAATCTAGTTGTACAGTGTAGTGAGGCAAGTGTGACAGTAGAAGGCTTATCCTGGGAAGAGGGAAGAGCAGGAGGTCATGCTGGTTGATGGCTGGGGCCCTGTTGGGGCCCCGCTGGGCAGCCACTATTCTGGGCCCAAGGGATAACAGCTCAGGACTGTGGTCTGCAGCTGTGGTCCGCCCCTCCCCAGAGGAGAAAGGCTACAGAGTGACAGGAGGAAGTAGTGGTTAATATGTTACTGATTGGAGTGCCAATCTCTAAAACCCACTGTTTGTTTATCTGTACACCAGAAATGGATGGGTATATTATTTTATTTCAAGCTACACTTTAATGCATTTGTTTAATATACAAAAAATAATAATAAACAAAGAAATAAATCAATTTGCAGCACCAATGTACAACTGTGAAGTGTATTGATTTGAGGACCTGATGTTAGCCATGGGGCAGATGTGGTAAGAGTTGCCCCGGAGGCCCGTTCAGCTGCTTCCTGGGTAGAGTTACTGTGAAAGCCATGATGAGAGGGTAAAGTCATCTCTCCATGGAGCTGCCGCGCATGCTTCAACTTCATGGCATGTCTCCAGCGTGTCTCCAGCAAGCTGCTTCCTACCAAATGCCATGAAGACTAAAGTCAAATGTGCTCCAAATTTCTGTTGGGCTTTGAAGAATTCCCAGCATTCCCACTCAACATAATGACAAACCTAATGTTCAGCTCTTTATTAATATATAATATTATATATTAATATATAATATTAATATATAAAAGGCACAGCCCTTTCATGGTTTCAGTCTTACTTAACAAATCGCTATCAGTTTGTAGAGCTAAATAATATTTCATCCAAACGTACAATGGTTAAAAATGGGGTCCCGCAAGGCTCCATCTTAGGACCACTATTATTTACATTATATATGCTACCATTGGGCACAGTTATAAACAAACATGGTGTCAATTTTCACTGCTATGCGGATGACACTCAACTTTACATATCAGCCAAACCCGATGACAAACTCAGTTTAGGAAAAATTGAGGCCTGTGTAAGAGATATTAAATGCTGGATGTCTCTAAACTTCCTACAATTAAATGAGGACAAAACAGAAGTTCTCCTTGTGGGCCCTAAGGCCGCAAGACAGAAAATTCCTAATTTAATGCTTAATCTTGCAGACTGTCCCATTACACCTGGCACAGTAGCCAAAAACCTAGGCGTCATACTCGACTCCGACCTATCATTTGATAAATATATAGATAATACTACTAGGATAGCTTTTCTACATCTCCGCAACATTGCCAAATTAAGAAATGCATTATCACAGGATGATGCAGAAAAATTGGTGCACGCCTTTGTTAGCTCTAGACTAGACTACTGCAATTCACTACTGTCAGGATGTTCAAATAAGAATCTAAATAAACTTCAAGTAGTTCAAAATGCCGCAGCTAGAGTTCTGACCAGAACTAGAAAATTTCAGCATATTAGACCAGTCCTATCAGCCCTGCATTGGCTCCCAGTTAAATTTCGTATTGATTTTAAAATTCTATTATTAGCATACAAAGCACTACACGGGCTTGCTCCTGAATACCTCCAGGAACTTATTTCCTACTATGAACCCCCACGTCAACTAAGATCACAGGGTGCTGGTCTGTTATTAGTTCCACAAATTAACAAGGTAACAGCAGGGGGAAGAGCCTTTTCTTATAAGGCCCCCCAGCTTTGGAATAATCTTCCTAAATGTGTCCGGGACTCTGACACAGTCACAATCTTTAAATCTAGGTTGAAAACCCACTTATTTAGTCTAGCGTTTGATAATTAATATCCCCCTTAGATAAAGGTACAGATCCAGGGGTTCATAGACGAAGGGTTTTATGGTAGACTGGGGTGCTGGTGCTGTCATCCTGTCACTGCTCGTGGTCACTCAAGTTTGTTGACAGTGCAGTGGACGGATGCCATTGTCTCAGAATGCCCCCAAGCCTATGTTACCTTCTGGTTCTGCCTTTTTTTAGCTAGGCTGTAATAATTTAACTTAGTGCCGGAGTTGCTGCCACACTCCAGAAATGTTTATAATTTTACCTGTCCCGTATATGTCCTCATACAGAGCTAATTTTCCCTGTTTCATTTCTCCACATGGCTGCCCGCCTGCTTGAGGAATAATGAGATGAGGAGAGACAAGCGATCCATCCTGGCCGGCCACCTCCTGCCTAACCGGATGCCTACACCATGATGGACATTATTACATCTTTTTCGGTCTAAATGGACATTATTGCATCTTTTACATTCTGTCTACATTCTGTCTATATTGTTGTTGTTGTCATGGTGACCGGTGTCGGCCAGAGGAGGATGGGTTCCCCCCCTGAGTCTTGGTTCCTCTCAAGGTTTCTTCCTCATGCAAAAAAACTAGGGAGTTTTTCCTTGCCACTGTCGCCTTTGGCTTGCTCACTGGGGGCTAGGACTCGGCACTTGTAAAGCTGCTTTGTGACAACAACTGTTGTAAAAAGCGCTATATAAATAAAATTTGATTGATTGATTGATTGATATAGGAATTATATGGTGAAATTATTTTTGAGAAAATCTGAACGGAGTTAGAATGGATCTAACAACTGTTATGCTGTGTACTAGAACATGCTGACTGTGCAGCTTCTTAGCGTTCACCTCCATCTGGCATGTGGGCACCACTGACTGGTTCTGCACTGGAGAAGAGACGCAGCAATTTTATCTCGATTAATTAAGGCCATACAAGACCGAGCAGAAGATGAATGGAAAAGGTGCGTGTCTGACCTCAGGTTCCACATCAGTGCCACTATCAAAGAAAACTGCGGTCAGAAAAGATCCATACTGGTGCCTGCTGCATGTCACCTGAGACTAGAATCATCTGAAATTGAGAAACCACAGCCCGAGAAGATCATTCTGGATGTTTGTAGCGCAAGCCTCTTCCAGCCTGCGTCCATGTCTGCTTCCTGTCTTTGACCTCGTTTGCTTATTCATCCTCACGCTATAGACAAGTCAGCTGTTTCTATGTGATGAATGTTTTCACACTTTTGTACCCAGGTTCCCCATGTGTCACTGCACTGAATGAGAGCATGAGCAACACTCACAACTATTCCATCATGTGGCATACAGTAAGGACCACAAAACAGAACCTGAAGATTGCTCATTCCCAAACCACCCCACAGCAATGCCACACACAGATGTCTGGCAGGTCTGGCATATAACCTACAGCTTACGGACACCGACACAGGAAGACAGACAGCAAGGTGGTTGGATAGTGTCACATGTTTGCACGACACCCATTAAGAAGACCACACAGGTCTCCAGACACATCCAAGGCAGATAAACATTATCAGGATGAGTGACAGGTGCTAGTCTCCCATCTCATTCTCTGATATTCTCCAAGGAACAAGCTCTCTGACACATTCCGACTGTTTATCATCCTATTGCCTATTACACAGTACAGATGCCACATGTGTTCAGTAACTCTTTTCTCAAAGACACATCACGTTCTCACACCACCAGCGTGAGATGAAGCCATTTTGAAACTTGGCTAAACCTAATGGCAAATTCCAGTAAAAAAAAAAAAAAAAAAAAAAAAAAACTAAATGTTATTTAATTTTATAGCAACATGTCACTATGTGTGACTAAAAATATTTTGATGATTTTGATAACTGCGACTTCATAAATGTGGCTAGAAATGTTCTATATGTTCCCAGGATGCTTATATTTAAGGTAGACATAGGACCCATATAATGTTACAGTGGAGTAATAGAGTCCATTCAGCAATACTGCCAGGACAAACGAACTATAAGGACAGTAAAGAATCATGATTGGGAGAAATGTATATTTTTATTGAAAGGAACATATGATTTTAATTATGGTGATCTAATGACCAAACCATCATATAATGCAACATAACCAATAGTTCTTAGGTAGTCCTTAGGAGTATTTTGTTCATACTTGATGGGTCCTGTAATCTAGCATAGTATGAATTATGGAACTATGATCCACACCGTCATTTCATCCTCCATGTTGAAACTTTGGTTTACATTCATGTAGGTAAGAATAGGATGGAATTCCAACAGGACTTTGAAATGTATTTATTGCTCTATGGCATTATACCTGGGTCAGAGTAAACAACACATAGGACAGTGAGTGGGTAAGTCTGAATCTTGGTCTGGGACTCGTATCTGCTAGAGTATGTTCTACCATGCCTCGATAAACCCAGAACCCAATGAGTAATAATCTTTATAAAGAATTGACCAACTGTAGAATCTCAAATCTATAGACAATCAGTCATTTTAGAAACATACAGAAGCCGATCTGCTGCCAGTCTTGTGTGAAGGTTCAAGTCGTGTGTCTGCCGGCTACAGCTCCCATAACGAGTATAGCAAACCCACTGAACAAGAGTGAGCAAACGCATGTCCTTCAGATGTCAGGAGGCCAAGTGATCTCATATGCTCACATAGCTGAGGTAATAGCTGACCTACCTCAGCAGTGGCCTGCTGACCTCACTGACCTTGCACCTATTGAGATGAAGGGAAAGACCTCCACTTTGTAAACAGGAACTGGAGCTGCTCTTCCTGCTGAAACTTTGGACACTCAGAGACAACCTATAATAATAATTTGGTCTGTTACAATGAAGTCTGTGGTCGTCTTTGACAAACTACACATAACATGCGAACATGAAAGGACTTACATTGTCTTAACTAAATGAGAATATTTTGTGATGTTAGTAATGCGTTAATCCTAGTTTAAACACTGTTAGTTTGAAACTACAAATAAATCTGCCACATGTCACTGTGTCGCATTGTGATACTGTATCACCTGCAGGAAATCTCCACATATCTCTGAAACTTAGAGAAGGTCAGGGCTCTGACTGTGAAGTGAATGTATTAACCTTATCTTGAGTGTCTGTTTGCATTAGATAAGGTATGGCAAAAGCCTCCCACGGTGATAACTACAAGCTGTGAGTGTTTTGATAGAGAACCTTAGCACATCTTAAGATGGCTAATCACAAGACTCAATTAATAAGACAGGCTCTAAGGCTTTCTGAGACATGGGAGTGTGAGAGAGCTTTCTAAACTGTGATAGGTGAGCTTCTCTGTAAGAGAAGACCCTACAAGCCTTTATTTATGTACCTGACCATTAACTTGGGCCTATACTGTATGTTTTCAATGTGGATCATTTGGCTATATCTGTGTGTTAGCAGAGCATCCCTGGATTGTAACATAAATAAAATTATGCTTAAAGGATGGTTAATGGAAAGAACAGATGGATGGATAAAAAGTTATGTTGAAACAGCAGTTCCTCATGTTCAGCCGCCAAAGGCAGACTGTTCTGTACTGAATGTCCCCCTTTAAAAATGAAAGTCAATGTGAAAGTAATTATCCTACCAAATTGGGCTATTTTGTGTAATTATTTTTTAAGATTTCAATGTTTTACTGTGCTGCAAAGAACATTGAAAATGGATTAGAAGTGTTTTATTCTGCTTGGCTGCATAATTTCTACATCACCTTGAAAATGCACAGTTAACCCATACTCTGTTCACCCGTATAGTACATAAGTCATAGTCACACTTTCATTTGTTGGGGTTTATGTACTCATCTATGGAAAACATATCAGTCTATGTCCTGCCAAACCAATCTTTATAGACTGATTAGACAGCACTGTAATAGAATTATCCTCCAAATCTTTATAGACTGATTAGACAGCACTGTAATAGAATTATCCTCCAAATCTTTATAGACTGATTAGACAGCACTGTAATAGAATTATCCTCCAAATCTTTATAGACTGATTAGACAGCACTGTAATAGAATTATCCTCCAAATCTTTATAGACTGATTAGACAGCACTGTAATAGAATTATCCTCCAAATCTTTATAGACTGATTAGACAGCACTGTAATAGAATTATCCTCCAAATCTTTATAGACTGATTAGACAGCACTGTAATAGAATTATCCTCCAAATCTTTATAGACTGATTAGACAGCACTGTAATAGAATTATCCTCCAAATCTTTATAGACTGATTAGACAGCACTGTAATAGAATTATCCTCCAAATCTTTATAGACTGATTAGACAGCACTGTAATAGAATTATCCTCCAAATCTTTATAGACTGATTAGACAGCACTGTAATAGAATTATCCTCCAAATCTTTATAGACTGATTAGACAGCACTGTAATAGAATTATCCTCCAAATCTTTATAGACTGATTAGACAGCACTGTAATAGAATTATCCTCCAAATCTTTATAGACTGATTAGACAGCACTGTAATAGAATTATCCTCCAAATCTTTATAGACTGATTAGACAGCACTGTAATAGAATTATCCTCCAAATCCCTTTTGGCCCACAAAGACACTGAACTATTCTCATTGAAAATTGTAGGCTGTTCAAAGAATTATAGTTTTATGATAAAGGTTAGTTCCAGTTTTGTTTGGAAAAGAATAGAAAGCACTGGAAATATATAATAGCTTTGGAATAGCCTTGAATAGGTAAACCTGCTACAACTCTTTCCTTCTGTAAGGAAGTAACAGATTGATCTTAATACTTAATTTAATAGAGCTGAACTGCCATTGAGGTACAAACGAGATTACTGAGTGAATCCAGTCCAATGACCGAAGTGCAAAACCAGGCATCACAACAGGAGCTGAGCACTCACACTAATCCCACAAAACATTCTCCCCTTTCACATCACCATCAGATAATGTGATAAATATAATATATAATTATAATTATAATAATAAACTAGATAATTGCTTGTTCTGTTTAAGAGTAAGAAGAAGAGAAGGTCTGATTTGTAAAAAAAAAAAAAAACATGTAGGTTTTTCATCTCAGCAGAACTTTGTGTGGAGTTTCCAGCCAAGTAAATGTGTTCCATGAACTATATTTCACATTTCCATTGTGTGGGAGTATTATTGTGATGGCAGGACAAGTTTGAGAAACACAACCCACTTCTTTGGCTCCATGGTGGCTGCTCACAGTAGGACAGCAGTCTATAGTGGGCCGCGATTGTTCTGAGGACAATGCTGCTCTTTAAAGTGTGCCACTGTGGTGGTAAATATATATCTGGCAAACTGGCACTCTAGCTCAGCAAAATCAAACTAGTCAGACTGTCTTACCACAATCATACTGTTGGTGCCACAATATTGTAGAAAAGCCCCACTCCTCCACCTTATGATGGACATATCAAAAATGTATAGTGTATTATGGGTGTATCTATCAGAGCAAGCCAGAAGAACCATAGAAGAACCATAGAACCATCAACATGCTTCCTGGTGAAGCATTCAATATTTAACACTGCATAAACACATATGTGTTATTTCCAAGTTTTGAAACTTCTACTGTTTTTTCTAAAATGTAAAACAACAACAACAAAGTGTAGGTGTGTCCAAACTTTAGACTTGTACAGTAGATTATAAATGGGCATGACTATATTTAGAACTTGGCCACCCCTGAAACAGGTATTGTCCGGTAAGTAGTTACAAAATGATACAGAAATAATATGGGCCATCAGATCAATGCCTGTCCTTGAAGGTCTAACCAGAGCATTAGCCTTACATACACCCAGCACCCCGAAGAGAAACCATGCGAGGGTGTGGACTAGACTGTCACTGGGGGAGAACAGGGAGGCTGTTTATTTCTGGTGCATCTCTACGGAATGACTCACATGTTGGCTGGAAAATTGGCCGAGTCTCGAACAGCTGAGCATGTGCCAACTCAAAGGCTGTGCATTGCCCACCCACTCAGTTTTATACCCTTCACAACACTCGTCATCCACCTATTTTCTCCCGTGCTCAGCCCTCCAATCGTCTGATGCAGGTTTTAGAATCGACATCAGAACGTTAGCCCTGACCTTGTGCAGGTCTTGGTAAAGCCCTCAAACATTTTCCTCGACAAAAGGAAAAGATGGCTCATACGCAACTGTATTAAATTAGATTACTTTGGATAACAGCACAGAAATTCGAGCTCTTTAAAATGTACATTTAAAATGAAACTCAAATAGTTTCTTGTAAGTTCCAGTTGGCTTCTGAGAATATTTAATATAGATTTAGTTTTTGATCATTAAAAGTGAGTGATGCCTTTAATACCAGGTATGCACAACACATGCATTTTGAAGCAACACAGCCAACATACTGATTCTTGCCTCTTAAATTGCAGATGGGCGGAAGCCAGTACAACCGACAGTTTTACAGCTTGCAGTTGTTCACTTAAGCCACAGTTATACTTTCGCTGCTAAGATTCACGCAGAGCTTTTGGCGAAAGCACATATGCATTTATATTTGCGCTTTCATCTAAGAAGTATTCTTCGAAACTGTACAGGCGACAGTGCAACGACATAAGCCTGAAAAAGCAGTAAAAGTGAACGAAAGTCTGACCACCGTCACACTTGGCTGCCCAAGGTACTGGACAGCTTCTCAACATTGAAGAACTGTCGTATTTAAGGCTGAGAAGCAGACAAGAAAGGCCGACAAGAAGATGGCGTTTTATTGGCGACCCCGCATGCTTTTCCATCTTACGACAAACTACCTCTCGTTTTCCAATCACTTTCCGTGAATTATGAGCCGTCCAGTATTTTCTGAGACACCTCACCTTTGTTCATTTATGGAGGAATAATATTAATGCCGTGCCTGCTCAACTAGTCTCCATTTAAATTCAACCATTTTAAAGAAGTGCCGTGTTTATCGCTAAATTAGGTGCACGCGAGAGGCTCACGGACCAGCGACACCGGGTGGGGCCAACACGTAACCGGAAGCGCAGTCGACCACCCATATATCATCACGTGAAAGAAGCATACCTGCTGAAGCGATATACGTGTCCTCGCTTAGTGCTGCCAATTCTACGTGTTCATTTGGTACCCTCGCAATGGTCGCAGCAACGCAGTGAGTGAGATGTGATCAGTCTGCTGCAGCGCACTGGGAGATGGACCAGCAGCTAACTGGGCAGTTGACCGTACATGGCCTCCTCAGACTGCTGCCATAGCTGTCTGTTTTTCGACGTTATAATCGTTACTATTTTCTATTCAGTAATATTATGTTTGACCTATGCTGATAGCCCCTGGATGCCCAGGTCTATTGATGCCATGCAAATGAAAGTATTTCCCAAACTTTCAAAAGAACACAAAATGGATTCTGTTCTGGAGACAATTATAGGTACAAACTAAATAAACTAATTATTAATCCAGAAAATTGGAACAATAATTTACTCTTTGGGGAAAAACACAGAAGAGTGATTGATATCTCTTCCATACTTGTCTCTGAAACAAAGCAGGGACACTACAAGACATCTACAGACTTACAAAAACTTCTTCACTTAATTGTTTAACTTGTTTGACAACAATCATCTTTATCAGTAGAGTAGGTATCACACTGAACACCATTCTTCACATTTAACATGTTTTTAACACCACAATGCTTTAGGGAAACAGTGCCTAGAGTTCAAAGAAACTATCGTATTTTTATATTTAAAGTTGTGTAACAAGCAAATACAGGGTCGTGCTGAGAGCTGTGATTGGCCACTTCACCTCTGGCATTGGAGACTCCAGGATTGTTTATAGTTCTCTGGCTCCTCCCTCACATCTCCTACTTACAGGGTGATTAGCCTGTTCCTCCGCAGTCTGACTCTCCTGCATCATTCCTAATCCGGGTTCAATATGATGTTGGTCCACCCTTTGCAGCTAGGCTTTCCACAAGGTTTAGGTGTGTTTAGGGGGATTTTTGACCATTCTTCATTTGTGAGGTCACATACTAATGCTGGACGAGAAGGCCTGTCTCTCAGTCTCCGCTCTAATTTATCTAATTCATCCCATTTGATCAGGTTGAGGTCAGGACTCTGTGCAGGCCAGTCAAGTTCATCCACACCAAACTCTGCCATCCATCTCTTTATGGACCTTGCTTTGTGCACTGGTGCACACGGTCATGTTGGAAGAGTAAGAGGCCAGCTCCAAACTGTTCCCACAAAGTTGGGTACATGGAATTGTCCAAAATGTCTTGGTATGCTGAAGCATTCAGAGTTCCTTTCACTGGAAATAAGGGGCCTGAAAAACAACCCCACACCATAATTGCCAGATGGAGAAGCGTAATTAATTACTCCAGAGAACATACCTCCACTGCTCTAGATTACTCCAGAGAACACACCTCCACTGCTCTAGATTACTCCAGAGAACATACCTCCACTGCTCTAGATTACTCCAGAGAACATACCTCCACTGCTCTAGATTACTCCAGAGAACATACCTCCACTGCTCTAGATTACTCCAGAGAACATACCTCCACTGCTCTAGATTACTCCAGAGAACGCATCTCCACTGCTCTAGATTCCAGTGGCGGTGTGCTTGCATTGTACTTGGTGATGTATGCTTGGATGCAGCTGCTCAACCATGGAAACCCATTCCACAAAGCTCTCTGTGCACTGTTCTTGAGTTAATCTGAAAGGCCACATGAAGTTTGGATGTCTGTAGTGATTGACTCTGCAGCAAGTTGGCGACCTCTTCGCATTATGTGCTTCAGCATCCACTGACCCCACTCAGTCAGTTTACGTGACCTACCACTTCATGGCTGAGTTGCTGTCATCCCAAACACTTCCATTTTCTTTTAATACAGCTGACAGTTGACTGTGGAATATTTAGGAGTGAGGAAATTTCACGACTGGATTCGTTGCACAGGTGGCATCCTATCACAGTTCCACACTAGAATTCACTGAGCTCCTGAGAGCGACATATTCTTTCACAAATGTTTGCAAAAACAGTCTTCATGCCTAGGTGCTTAATTTTATACACCTGTGGCCATGGACGTAATTGGAACACCTGATTTCGATCATTTGGATGGGTGAGTGAATACTTTTGGCAATATTGTGTATATCAGCATACTGTATTCTGTATAGTGGAAGAATTCCATTATTATGATTAGATTCTTCAGGGTTGCCTGGCATGCCATGGTAGTAGCAAAATTTCATTTTGGCCAAACTGGTCAAACTTACTAGCTTAATCTTACTGGGGGGAAATATCAATAGCCCACAAGAAAAAAAAATACACATGGAATTATCACTTGATTTTATACTTTGCAATGAAAAGAACTTTTAATAATCATACTAAAAATAAACAGGTATTTTCATTGCACATTATATTTCAGTGTGCAGTTAATTTTAAAAGTGTTACTAATTCGCCAGTGTGCAGTTCTGAAACAAGGCAAAACATTCAGATTATCAGCCAAACCTTTCACATTTTGAATGCATGTTATGGTGTGCGTTCAGTACTCCACAATGTGATTTCCAAATTAAACCATTCATAACAAGATGGAAAAATTATGCGGAAAATCTTGCAAAACATGCTTTACTGGAATCTTGTAAAACTGCATTGCAAACATCCAAAAGTTCTAGAGAACAAAGCATTGATTAATTTAAGGACGATATTTACTTTAGTCTGTCTCATAAATTCATAATTAAGGCTGCAAACATAAATGTTCACTTTTCTGCATGTCCTGGATCTTCCAGTAATGCACTTATACAGCATTTAATTGGCTCTGTTCCTGTATTCTCTATGATGAATACATTTGAATTTGTTTGAACCTATAGGGACATTGACACTGGTTCTGGTTCTGTCTCCAGCCAGATGGCCATAGTGGTAAAATTCAGGTTTTTAAAATACTGGAACATTAAAAATTTTTGCCAATGGTGTATTGTTTTATGTGATGTTTAATTTCACTGGTGTCCCCGTTGGTATGTACTTCAACATGCAAGGTCTGATATTCCCTATGCCAAGTGGAAGGCATGTGCAGGAAACCTGCCTTCTCAGTAACACAAATACCTACAACTGGCAACAGTGTCTGTCACCTGTTCATCTAAAGCACTGGACCACTGGTCTTCAAGCTAGTTGAGCCCAGATTGGGCAGCTGTGGATGCGGTTAAAGACCTAAGCTGACTGTGCTTACACATAAAATTACTGCAGCTTTTATGGACTCAACATTTTGTCTTTGAAATGACATGAAATGTTTGCATTTACGAGATACTTAAAAGATATTTAAGAGATACTTGCCCATTTGTTCACTAAAGGATGCATGGGTAAGTTCAACAGTGCAGTGGTTTGCAGCTCATTTAAAAAACCTTTTTTTATATTCACCTAAAATAATGTCAATACCATGACAACATTAACACTAATGCACTGTCAAGAGTACTTAGATATAGGGATGCATGAGATGCTGCTAAGTACTGCAGATCTATTGTACTAAGGTTGAAGCACAACCTGCTCTAGATGGATACCACGACAAAGGTCATCTAATCCTTGTTATACATAAGATAGAAATCTCAGAAGGCTCTTTGATATTCCAACCTCAGCACTAAACGTGACAGATGGAAACTCCAGCTGAGGACAAGGTCCAGACAGCATTCATAGCATCTTCTCAAGTTCTGTAATTCGTCAGCCAGGTTTGAGCACATCATACACAAGAGCTCAAGCCAAGAAAATGACATTTTTGTATATTGCCCTGTGCTTGTAACCCATGGAACCCATTTGAAGGAAGTGGTTCAGGTTACAGGTCTTGAACTACACCACTAAATGTTCTTTCATTCCTCTTCTTTCAGTAGTAACCCTAATGAACATGCAAGGTTAAAAAACTTTCCTTTGAGAAATTATAAGCATTATACTACTTTAAAAGACAACATACAGGGGGCAGTAACAGGAAAGCTTTGATTAGATATGTGACACTTCTAGAAATGCCAGTAGACATATAAAATATGTCTGTGTAGAAGTATTTCTTCTGTGTTTATCTAGAATTAAGGTAAGATCCCATCAAAATGATCATTGAAAAGCAGGTTCATTATTGTGGTTCACTTCTTCAGAATATTGGAAACCACACCTATAGTGAAATGTGAACAGGGATGTCATTCATGCACCTGAACTGCTCAGAAGCACAGATTGGCTGGGGCACACATGCTTTACCTACAGAGGAGGAGTTCTATGCTGTTGTGTGAATTTGTCCATCAGGTTGTCTCTCTTGCTCTTAGCACGTTCCAAGTAACACCCAAGTGAACTGTTTGCAATACGTCATTTGGCCAGTGTTGCTTAGTAACAATTGTTTTGGAGCAGGATATAAAGCAAGCAAACATGTTGCTTTGTAAATCACATTAACTGCTAAGCTAAAGCATTGTTGATTTACTTTTGTTTGGTTGTTTTAATTATTACCTTAACCTTTCTGATCACTGTTCACTTACAAATCATGGATATCTTTGAGACAGACTATAAGCAGTTTCAGTTACATACAACATAAACACTTAAAAATTTTATTCTGAGAACTCAAGTTGAGTATGGTGAACTTGAAATTCCATGTTTGAAATTTTTAGACATTCGTTTATTTTAAATTATATTCATATTGCTAACTATGCCAGTATTCCTATGGTCAAACAATTTACATTCTCATTAAATAAACTGATAAACTTTAAAGTCACACTCATATTATTAATTTAAGACCAATGTGTAGTGTAGTGTCTGCAGTGTAAGTGTAATAAATAATTCAAAAGACTTTGCTTTAAGATTTACGAAGAATCGTAAATGGCAACTGATTTGAAACACTGGGACTACTATCTAACAATTTATTTTATGATTTTAATGAGATTGGTGATTTTAGCATATAATTAGTAAAAGCAAACTTGAGACTTATGAGACTGCAGTCCAGTTTGCAATTCACTCAGAAATGCAATTAATATCCCGATTAATTAAAATCATACAAATTCCTGTGATGTCACCTCTCCAAGGCCTTCTCCAGAAAACCTATGGTTCATGGGAATGACCAAGACGGGAGACTGAATCACTTCCCATAGCCCAGGGACAGCATCATCTCAAGGCCCTTCCCAGTCTCCACCCCAGTCACTCCCCCTATTTCCATGGGCCTATGAGAGAGCTCACCTTCCTTAGAACGCTAAAGTTGATGGAAGGACAAATGTAAAATTGCATTTGTATTGTGTCCTCTGTTGTTGAGTTATTGTGAAGAAGACATGGTTACACTCTCCCAAGCTGACCTTGAAAACATTAATATTATCAATTCAATTATATGTACTTAAATGACCAATTCAAGTATATAAGTACAGAGAGTGTGGATCCTGTGCTCATAGCAGAAACACAGAAAGACTACAAGAAAACTGATGTCTCCATGCAGACCACAAACATCTTAAGTGCACTCTCCATGAACAACTGGTACAAACAGCAGTCTGGGCTTTTGCTGGAAGAGGGTAAATTAAAATACTTTTATATTGCTTCAAAATACCCTAAAGAATGTTGAAACCAGCTACGTTTAGGCATCCGAAATACATAGACTTTTATTCTTCATGCACATGCTGGAACATATGTCTTGTATAAATATATCTTCAAATGGATGGATACAACAGACTTTTTAACGAACAGTTTTATCCTACTTAAATTACTATGTGTAAGGCAATGTCTGAGGCACGACTGGAGGCTACGATTGAGCGGTTTCAACCAAAGACACTCCAAAGTGAAGCCTGCTCCTAATTACAGCTACTCTGGGACCCTCAAACCCTAAATTAGAGGGAGGAAACCCGAACATCACTATTGACTTCTTTATTGAGTGATTCCTGTGTATAATTAACAAAGTAAACTAAGTAATCCATCTTAAAGATCTTAAGACATTTAAGAGTGTTGTGCCACTGATGATCAATCTAGCTGTATTTAACTGGTCATTTTGTCAAAATAGGTTTGATATACCAGATTGAGATAATTTCAGTTTTAAGAGTGATCTCATTCACTAACGAGCTTAAACACTTTAAAGCTCCCATGTGTGCATCTGTGAATGATATTACCCATTACTTTAGACCTTGAAACCTAGTAATGCTTCACTATGTATCAGAATTTATGAGTTGTTCCGATTGAAGGAAACATGAATTTTACCCACTGAAACAAAAATTTATTAAAATATATGAATTTTTTTTTTTAAACAACTAAACTGAAGTATTCAAAGTGACACTGCCAAGATATTTAGAATAGAAAAACACATAACCTTTGGGAATTTTATATTTAAGTAGAAAATAATTGAATATACAGCAGGCACTGTGGAGCAGAAAGTGGGTAAAGTATGAACTCCCTTGTGACTTTTTCAAGGGATCACAAATGCCATCATGCAACAATAACACAGAAACCATACTGCTGAGGAGCTACAACACCACATCCAACAACTCTTTCATTCATGAAAGGACTAAATAAACAAGCACTTTTATTAATCTTTATCAAAATTTGTAAATGTGGTCAAAATTTATTTTTGAAAAAGAGTTCTGGCTGTAATGTAAAAAACCTACATGATTTTTTGCTACCTTTACTGTAACAACTGTATCTTACTCAATTGTATCTTACTAATTAACAGGTCTTTGGATATAAATCAAAAGATTTAATCAGCTTCAAATAAACATCTTGAGATATGTCAAAGAAGATAAAACAGAGAGATCCAAGATCAGTGAATTTTCAGCATGGATATTTGGGATTCAGAAAAGGACAGTCGCCATCTAGTGGTAAAAAATAAAAAGTAACAATACCACAATTTTTTTTTTGGAAAACAATTGTAGAAAATCCTTAGATACAAAAGAGCGACTGAATAGGCAGTTTCATGACACACCCAGTCAACTAAACATAAAAAACCACAACTAAATAAAATGTTAATATTTATTCAACATGACAAAAAGAAAAAAATGTACTGTAAATCATTGTCTCCTCATCTCTCTCTTAGTGACCCATAAAACTGCTCATTTGAGATGTTTTTCTGATCAGACATGGATAGTTGAATCCATCCCAAGTTAAATCAGGAGTGTTAGAAGGGCGATATCTAAAATATGCAGTGCTGGCAGTCCTCAGGAGGGAAGCTGAGATACACTGCTGTAAATAACACAGTCAAATGTTCTATAATATACAAAATACAAGCTACTTCAGTGTTCTGTGAAAGAAACGCAAGACAGTTATAAAACATCTTGTATGTGATATCCTCACACAATGTGTATGCTGACACCAGTTATGAGGGTTACACCAAAGTACCATAAATCCTTGTTTAAAGGGTCATTCCACCCATTTGTTTTACTTTTGCATAATTCATTTACTTCACAGTATACACAAATGTAGTCGTGGGGTGGCAAACCTGGAGGTGAAAACTTCTGAAATGGAACTGTGGAATATCGAATAGCAAAGTGCCTTAATGATGCTAATAACTTGTAATATCAACACAAAGTGATGATGGTTCACAAGTCCTATACTGTCAGTATGGGAAAATTATTAATATCATTCAGCACTGTAGCTGTCAGAGCGGACTATGCTGAGTAGACATCATGTTACTGTGATGAATAAAATCTTTTCAAGTTCCTCTGGAGTTCTCTTCAGGCGATATACGGCGTTAAATTTAATTCCCCAAGCACACTGTTGTTTTCATGAATCTCCGGTCATAATGGAGATGAATTCCTCTTGATTAACTGAAAAGAAACATTTACACATTTGATCATTCATACATCAGAACTCAATTTGTCCACTGCAAAAGACAGATAAACCTGCAATCCTTACTCTGCTAGTAAGAATTAACAAGGTTTTGCATGATCACATTTTTCCCAGTGTGCAAATGAATGAGAGAGAAAAAAAAAACAAAAAACAAAAACAAAAAACCCCCAAGAGTAAAGGACATTGGCGCGCACACACTGTAACTATGCAACATTCATTTTTTGGGAGGTAACTTGCATACTACATAAGTATCATATTCCATTCAGCGAGTCATACCAAACATAGTAAATTGTACTCTTCCTCCCTTGACCAAATTACATACGCTTACTCTCTCCATCTCCATCTGTGTCAAACTCATCGATCATGGCCCTCAGCTCGTCATCGTTGACATCCTCTCCCAACTCTCTGGCCACACGGCGTAGGTTCCTCAGGCTGATCTTCCCCGAGTCATCGTCATCAAACAGCTTGAATGCCTTCAGGATTTCTTCTTTTGGGTCCCGATCCAATATCCGGTCAGTCACTGACAAAGACAGACCCACAATGTCTCCTACGGTTCTGGACTTATCCAAGAACTTCCCTGCAACATGCTATGAAGAAACGTCACGTTTTTTAATCCAAAAAGTGGTAGTTGAGAGCCCATATGAATTTTAGGTTAACTTACCAACGTCTTTGAAATCTTCATAAGTTATTTTTCCTGTGCCGTTTTTGTCATAGTCTTTTAAAATGTTCAACACATCTACCTTCTTCACCTCAAAACCGAGAGCTCTCATCGCTACCTAGACAAACATATTTGTGAGGGAGAGAGAGGTACCAGAGGACTTAAGAAAGACTTATGTCTTGCACTTAAGAAGACACGTTACATCCCACCCGCTTACCTTTAGTTCATGATAGTCTATTTCCTTATCCTTGTCGGTGTCGAACAGTTCAAACGCTTCCTTTATCTCATCCTTTTGCTCATCCGTTAGCTCTCTCCTCTTCTTCCTCTTACTCTTCTCCGCCGATAGTTCGTTCCTGGGAGGAACAGGACAACATTTTAGCTCAGATCGCTTCTTGATGCGTCTCCCTAGCAACCAACAAGACTAACAGCTGAACGTTAGCTTAGTCAGCTAACTAACGTACGCCTGCAGGTCAGCCTGGCATGGCAAGGTAGTTTAAAGCTAGGTTTCTAAAACCCAATATCAAACATATTATTTCACGTTTCTGGAAAAGTGTTTTGTGTAAAGGTCGCATTCGACCAAAACATACAACTAGCTAAGTTAGCTGAAGAAAGCCACTGCCTACATTTTAGATAGTTAGTTAACCTAATGCGATCATCCCTTGGAGTCGTTTTAATTTTCTAACTAACGTTCATTTTAACATCTGGACAGATATCAAGGTTGTGTCGCATAAACGTTAAATAGCTAATCAGCTAGCGTAGCTGCTAGCATAAATGAACGAAGTCTAGCTGACTGCCTGTGAACTTTCTTAGCTAGCATTACCTTAACGACAGGCTCATTTTTGGAGTTGCACGAATCCTAAAAAACGTAAATATATACAATATATACAGCTGTGGCCAGGCTTCTTATATCTGTCGGCTGTATATTGCCTATATTTTCAGGCTTTTAGTCTAGCTAGCTAACCTAGTCCCTGCACATTTCACCGGCTAATTGTTGTTTAGATCAAGGTTTCCGCGTTGGTTGAAAAAAGGTGACGTCATTAACACGTTGACTTGTGATTGGTCCTTTGAAATGTTCGTCACGTTCAACGACCCCGAACGTCTAAAGAGGAGCGGATACGCCGAGTTCCCCGAGAGCATCATGACAAAAATATCTTCGTGAAATACTAAGATAATCTCTCGTTTTAAGATGGTCTTAACACCACAATGCTTTTAAGAAACATGCTGCGGTCTCAAACGTCCTCTACCTAAGACAGCAGAAAGATGCTTTATGCGATGACAATAAACCACCAGCAGATGGCAGTATATACCTGCAAAACGATTATACACTGTTCAGAAAATTCCTGCAGACCCTTCGTCACACATCGGAACACGGTATACAAGTAGTTTTCGCTGTGCACACCACATGTTTCAGTTATGATTGAAACAGAAGTGTGCTACTCTTTTTCCTGGTCTGGAGTTCAATTTCATACAAGCGACGCTCTCAAATATTACAGATATACAGGTCAAAAGAAGAAGGCCCTTCTTTGCCTCTTTCAAATTCAGGGCTGCATTCATAATCACATGGCGCGTAATGCATGCTACGAATTACTCCACGTGAACTGGTAATGAGTATGTACTGTTGCAATATTTCATCAATATGTCACACATCAGGCGGTACTTTTTTGCCCATAGACTGAAAGGAAATGAATGCACAGCCATTGTTTCTGCCCATTATTATAATAAGAAGAACGATCAAGTCTAGACCACTGATCACGTGTTAGGGCATCAATTTCATTAGCTCGTGCACTGCAGACTATTCACAGTGAAAACTCCATAACTAAACCTACTCTGCAGAGCAGCACAAATGTTTGTGATTATATATGATAGGGCCTACACAAGTTTGGAGTTGTATATAGAATAGTGTGCAATATATAGGCCTACACAAATGTCATTTTTTGAATTTGTATTTCTAAGGTTTGCATTTTCGCTTTAAATATAAAGAACAATTTAGGAGTTCTGACTTTTGAGGTTAATCTGTGCAGATAGGCTGATGCAGATTAAAAGCAGCAGGGGAGCCGGTGTGATGCTGCTAATATTGGAGCACACGGGCTGCTGCACTAGCTCCACCAGTGGGGAACCGTCAGGGCCCTCTACGCCCTCTCAGAGGGCCTAAAATATTCTTAAAGCATTATATATATAATTATCCAATTTTATTTTATCTACTTACAGTTTGACATTCGACATCTAAACAATTACAAAAATATAAGCAAATAAAATATTCACCCGTGTCTATTCAATCTGTGTTGGAAGGTGAGGGGTTGAGTGGAAGCCTGTGAGCCTGTGTCTCCCCCTATCAGGACTGTGATGCCCGCTGTTCGTTTACAGAGGGCCTGGCAGTTAAAATTCAGCGCAATACCAGTTTCAAATGACAGCAAAATTGACCAATCATATCTTCTCTCTTAGTGGGTGGGCTTAACTGTATGATAATTTCCGCCCGCTGTGGCGACGCTAGCTGTCGTTAGCACCATCGCTAGCTAGTTTCGATTCATCCCTTTGACGTCCTCGTGCGCGTTGTTTACATATTCCGCTTCCGAGAACCACGGAGCTGTGAACCTTATTTTGTTTGGAAACTTATTTTGCTTAAGATGTTATCTAGTACAGATATTATTGTTTATTGCGTTTTTAAAGCTGTACTGTCGTCTCAGTTTTTCTTTATTTAGTTTATTAAGAAAGGAAAAAAAAAATTTCGGGGGGGAGGGGGGGGGGGGGTAGCGGGCCCAGGTTTAAAGGTCACGGTTCGCTACTGAGCTCCACCCAGCTCCACCCTGCTCCACCCTGCTCCACCCAGCTCCACCCAGCTCCACCCAGCTACAATGCGACTGCTTAAGGGTGGAGGGATTTGCTGACTTTGAGGTGTTGTCTGTATTCAACTTTTGGTCTGTGGCGGGAGAGGGGGTCTGGTCAATTTCCATAGAGGTGCATTTTGTTCACTGGGTTTGATTCCCACAAAGCACATGTGCTGTTTCACTAATAAATAGAAGTCATTCTGGGAAACGTGTTGACTATATCTTCCCAGACCTCTCTGAGTGAGATCTTTATGAATATGAATCCAGATAAATATGAATGCCACTTTCTATGGCGTAATAATATGACATTGAGAAATCAGGTGCAATGCAATATACAAAGGCAAATTTATGATACTTTCCTAACAGCTTCTTACACTTTGAGATTAGAGATTATTGTCTACAAATATTTTATTTCAATTTATACAATGAGGTCACTGTATAAAAGCTGTATGTAAATACAAGTCCAGACATCTAAGCAAAACACAGCCGGCAGTTGCAGGGGGAACCAGAGGTCATGGCAACACTGAGGTGATAGGCCTTCTCCAGAGGACATGCTTGTCTAGTGGCATAAGGTCGAGGATCACGTGCTCTAGCTTGTGTTTTCTCGCTGGGAGAAAGCCAATACTTATGCAAACATGAAGAGACACTGTGCAGCTGGAGGATCCCATCGTCCCCTGCGGAACGTGCAATAACTCTTCGTAGTGCAAATGATACATGATGAAGATATGTGTATTGCAGTTAAGATGTTTGCTAATTCCATTTCTTCCTACAGACAGTTGCCCTTACAGAATGCAAATAGGCTCATCTTCTGTGTGTATTTGCCTTGTGTTCACAAAGATGCCCATGTTTATAGACTTGGACAAACCAGCAGTCCTGCCAAATAGTCTGGGTTATGTCATTTGATTCATATTCCATGAAGGCCAGTCTAATGTTAAGTCTAGTGCAGATTTCCAGGTGACTATCATCTCCAACGTTTGTACTCCCAACACTGACTTATCCCCTGCATTTTGGTATTAATTTCTCAATTTCATACATACACTAGTTTTTTTCCAAATTAAGTTTTACCTGATCTATAACCATCATGAGAGCTCTGTATTAAAAGTAGGTATGAACTTATAAAAATGTAATTGAATGGTTTCAGATTAAGCTGACGCTCTCTCAAGACTACACGTGAGAAGAAGAGCATGTTCACTCAATCTAGGTGAGAGGGATAGAATGTCAGGTGATAGTGAGACCTATGGTAGAGGATTAGACAAGAGTTTGAAAACAATTATTGCTGGACAAATAAGTCAATAATATTGACCAGCAACATTCAAAATATTTGACCATGGAAAATGACATATTCTGTACAGAATTATTATTAATGTACATTGCTGTTGGTTTATAGTGGTGGTTTGGTCAGTCTCTGTTATGCAAGACAGTATCTCTTCATTACATCTTCTTTCCCATACTGTATGTTAATTGAGGTTCCTTTACAAATGGCTGGCCAAACCCCAGAGCTATGCAGCGCTTTCCAAAATTAACACATTGTCTATAGAGGGAAAACCTGTATTCAAGTTTGAACATTGATGAAAATGAAAATCCATTTTATTAAAGGCACCAGTAGTGGTTTCAGAGCAATAAAAAGGAGTTAAAGATCATTTCCTGTCCATATGGTCATATGACATGTGGTCACAGATGGTGACATATGGTCCACAATACAAGGCAAAATATTTAGTTGTTTATTTGTGACTTCTGATGTTTTGATCATTCTCTCAACATACTCAAAGTGATAGCAGAAGATTAAGAACAAAGCCATTACAAACGATCAAATATTTTTTCAGTATCATGTATTTTATCCACCATTCAATTCGTAATTAATATTCAGAATAGGTCATAGCTGAGTGATACTGAAGAATTACCTGCTGTTAAAAGCTTACAGTAGTCGTAAATACTATTGTGCATGACTGTATGTGATTCAGCACACCCACTGAGTGAGTTGTGTGTTGTGAATTGTATGTTTCACTTCGTTTGATCTTTGTAGCAACGTTAATCTTCTTGGACACGGGTTCTCCACCATGCTGGATCAGTTGTGCAGGAATGTTGCACCAGGTGACTATTACTGGTTCACACAGCTGTTGCAAATAATCCTATAAACCTCATTCCAAAAATGCTCAATAGCTCTAACCAATAAGTCATATATTTTTATTATTTATTATTATTAGTAGGGGGAGAGCGGGTATAGTTATAACACTTTTTGCTTCAGCACCTGTAACTCACTGAATTTTTGAGCTAGACATCTCAAACTTTTTTTAAATAACAATCTAGAACAATCTCTCTCTCTGTGACTGACCATGACCATGACACACTTTCTGTGTGTGTGTGTGTGTGTGTGTGTGTGTGTGTGTGTGTGTGTGTGTGTGTGTGTGTGTGTGTGTGTGTGTGTGTGTGTGTAAATTAGTGTACTAGAACAATCTTATTTAACAATATTTATGCTTAATGAACACTAATACAATGTACCTGTGTAAAGAATGTAGGTCAAATAATAACAATGTCAGTGTGTGTGTGTGTGTGTGTGTGTGTGTGTGTGTGTGTGTGTGTGTTTGTGTGTGTAAATACATTGTAAATTAGTGTACTAGAACAAACTTATTTAACAATATGTTTGCTTAATGAACACTAATACAATGTATCTGTGTAAAGAACATGTAGGTCAAATAGTAAACAATGTCAATGTGTGTGTGTGTGTGTGTGTGTGTGTGTGTGTGTGTGTGTGTGTGTGTGTGTGTGTGTGTGTGTGTGTGACATGGCAGATACCATGTGCCTTTGCAACTGATCTGACTGACTTGCCCTTCTTTGTGACCTCATCAGATGCTTCTCTTAAAAACATTTGCAGGCACATCTCTGTCAGTCTTTCTTTAAAATTATTAAAAAGCAAGAAAGTTTTCTTAGTTGTATGTAAGGTGATGGCTGTAACATGTTTTAAAGCTGTGTTACAACCCACCCCACCTCTGTCAGCCATTGTTTAGCTAGCTGTATTAGGAAGGTGATTTGAACACGGGAAAAATGCATCACAATTTACCTGAGAAACTACAGTTTAATGTAATATAATTCATATGGTTTTATCTGCAATAGTATAAGTACTAAACAATAAATAGTCTTGATTCAGAAATTTACTTTCTCACCTCAGAATCTGTTTTTTCTCTATGGACTCTGCATGTGCCTGTTTACAGCCTTGATATTCACCATGTGGGATCAGGGAGGAATTAGGTAAATACTGGAATGATCATATGACTCCTTTCTTATCCATGATCAGTGGAACTGATGGTGTTACAACTCTCCCCATGTTACAACCATAACCCTACTAGTACTAAATATCTTTAATTTGTGTTTATCCACTTTTTTCTCCTACTGTAATGATGCTGCTGGAATCTTAATTTCCCTGAGGGAAACCTCCCAAAGGGATCAATAAAGATCTATCTATCTGTCTGTCTGTCCGTCCGTCCGTCCGTCCGTCCGCCCGTGTGCAGATACACTAACTAAAGGGATGAATGTGGTCAATAATAGTGTCAATAATAACTGTCCAGACAGGCTGCATTTTGATCCTTTCACTGGCATGATGAAAATCTGGATTCATCATACATTTTACCAACTGTTGTAACATAAAAAAAAATACCAAAATTATAACTGCATTTCAGTATTGATATTCTGCACATCATATTTAAATTCAGATATAAATGACCAGGGCCAGTGGAGAAGGGCACGAGCTGTGATCCACCATGTCTCTATTGAGCGCTCTGGCTGAAAAGCTGTTATCATCCCGGGATCACTGGGCATGGACACATTTATTTTTATTTAGTTTGTTTTTATTTTTGATTTTAACCAATTTTGAAGATACTGTAACCTGTAAATATAGTATAGCTATCGCGTTCTGTTCCAAGTCATTAATTGAACTAATTTTGCCCTTTTCAAAGTTCAGCAGGACACACACTGGTGCTAAAACGACTGCAAGACGACCTTGCAAGACAAAAATTACAAAATTTTTGCGTAAGGGCGGTGGGTTTATCTACTGAACAAGCAACTCAGTGTCTGCAAATCCATTATTACAGACAAAGGATTAGGAAATTATAACTGTGAAAATTGGAATTTGATACTGTCAAAAAGCTAGTAATATAAAATCAAATATAGTATTGTGAATTTTCTAGGCATTTGCATTTCCAAAGGTCACAATGTCCACATTCCTTTCAACTGTTTTATTCTGCTAATTTCTTCATTGTTAGCTTTCTCAAGAAGTCCTGGTTCCTGTCATGAACCAGATTCATCACCTGCACACAATGCCCTCGAGTGATCAGCTTGGTGTTTGATCTGTCTGTTAAATTACTTCCCCTTTTCATTTTCAAGCTGAGTAAGGAAGTTTTATTTCTACAGAACGGTGTCTGCATATGCTATGTGGCATGAACAGGGGCCTGAGCTACACTGTGATCAGACGCGTGTGTGGTATGAACAGGGTCCTGAGCTACACTGTGATCAGATGCGAGTGTGGCATGAACAGGGTCCTGAGCTACACTGTGATCAGACCCGTGTGTGGCATGAACAGGGTCCTGAGCTACACTGTGATCAGACGCGTGTGTGGCATGAACAGGGTCCTGAGCTACACTGTGATCAGACGCGTGTGTGGCATGAACAGGGGCCTGAGCTACACTGTGATCAGATGCGAGTGTGGCATGAACAGGGTCCTGAGCTACACTGTGATCAGACGCGTGTGTGGCATGAACAGGGGCCTGAGCTACACTGTGATCAGATGCGAGTGTGGCATGAACAGGGGCCTGAGCTACACTGTGATCAGACGCGTGTGTGGCATGAACAGGGGCCTGAGCTACACTGTGATCAGATGCGAGTGTGGCATGAACAGGGTCGTGAGGTATACTGTGATCAGGCGCGTGATGGGATCTGCACCGCTCTCTGTCCTGGCCCAATAGGACTTGCCCTACATTGTTGGAATTTAAACTGCACATTACACAACAGCCTTTAATAGTAATAATCTACTTTGTCCCAACATGCAGTGCCTGCTAATAACAATAATTTAATTTGACAATTATAATATATGTATTTGCCATTGCCACTTTAAAAACAGGACATGGTTCATGGACCTGGGGGAAAACACGTAGTGGGTTTGCTAATGGCAATCAAAAGTCACATTTAAATAACAACAGCATTTCTGTCAACATATTGAACAATATAAACCTTGGGTTTAACAAGCTTTCACTCTGCAACCTGGAGTAGATGTGAAACTGTTTTGCAATTCATTGTTGAGACTTTAGTACTAATCCTACTAGCAGTGGCTAGTAGAATTGAGACCTTCATCATCATCATCGGGCCACAGCAGCTACATGCGAAGCAGAAGCACCCCTGTGCACCACTGTCTGACACCCACAGACATCGACATAATAAAGGACATGGAAAAGAAGGAAGTCAGGCTTCTGCACACTTAATGTAGCAGGTCCACAACTGCTAGACACGTCTGATATGGAGAGTTCTTTTACCATACTGTGTAGAAGATTGAAATTGTACAGAACTCACTTTTAATGGAGTTTTTGGGAGACCTATGTAGCATGGGAACAAAACAGTTGGAAGTTGGAAGGCTTTTTAACTCAAACGTGTAGTCAAAAATGGGTAGTCACGGTGTGGTGGTTAGGTGACGGCACCTAACCTCAGCTGCTCCCCGGGTGCCGTTGCTAGGGCTGCCCACCGCTCTGGGCATGTGTGCACCACAGCCCCCTAGTAATCACTAGTGTGTGTTTGTGTGTGTGTGTGCGTGTGTGTGTGTTCTAACTGCACAGATAGGTAAATGCAGAGGACAAATTTCGATTGAGGTGAAAATCACAATTGACAAATATGGCACTTTTTTTTTAGGGCAGATGCTATTTGCACCCGGGTATATGCAGCAGTATGTGTTATTTGCACCCGAGTATATGCAGCAGTGTGTGCTATTTGCACCCGGGTGTACATAGCAGTGTGTGCTATTTGCACCCGGGTATATGCAGCAGTGTGTGCTATTTGCACCCGGGTGTACATAGCAGTGTGTGCTATTTGCACCCGGGTATATGCAGCAGTGTGTGCTATTTGCACCCGGCTATACGTAGCAGTGTGTACTATTTGCACCCAACATTTTGATTTATCAAAGATTAGTACTATTCTTTTGTGTTCCATTTTACTTACAAATTATTTTACAAGAAGTGAAGATACTTTTATTTGGGGTTATGGGGTAGACCTGTTTGAATTTTGTTTTTCACTTGTGAGTCTTTTTCTTTACCATGCTTAGAATTTAAATAGCAATTTAATTATCCTAAGTCGCTTACCGCTAATGGCAGTAATCACATGGTAAATACTACATGTAATATACACTGCCAGTGATAAATAATGTTAAAACAAAATGTAACACAAGTTAATATCTGTCTGTAGCACCCTGATATGTACACCACATTGTATGTGTCACGTTATGGTCCCCGACCCCTCCCTTTGGGCGTGTGTTTACGTCGTCTGCGTCAGTGGATCTCCGTGGGTGCGGTTGCGTCCTGTGATAATTCGTTTTACCTGTGGCTCGTCTCGTCATCATGTGGGGTTTATGTAGTTTGTCTATTTAATGTGCGTTCACGCAGTGTCTTGTGCTCGTCGTTGTTTGAGTCTACGTGTCTCTATATGAGTGTTAAACGTGCGCTGTCTGCGCTATATGTGTAAAGACAAATAAAGTAACGTCTGTAGCGAACAGGATTCTGTGTCTCGTCCTTCACCCAGTCGCCAGCGTTACAGTATGATGTATACAAATATTCTTCCTGCCAGTACATTATCAGCCTCTTTAATTTTATTTAATTTCACAGAATGCAGAAGACAGATTCTATGACTAATTCATTTTTTCTGGATGGTTTGTACATTTTTTAAAGAAATAAATTGGGGTTTTTATTATTTACATCATGTTTAAATAAATTTTAATTTTGTGCATTGGATGGTAGCCCTCTTCACTCCATAATCTCAGTGCTCTCTGGAATTCCTCACAACTGTCGAAGGAGTATCCTTCACAAATGTTCTTTAGCTTTTCTTCCTTCTTGGGAGAAAACACAAATATTAGCTTATATAAAATAGTCATTACATTATAAGTCTGGCATATTGACTCTGTCATGCAAAAACCTTAATTCAAAAGGACTGTACATCTTTTGTTATACACATTCATGTCCTTTGTGTGTACTGAAACAACACAAAAATAGAGAACAAAAAGACAAAATTATATAATTTTACACAAAACTCAAAAAATAGACTGGACAAAATTGTTTTTGTAAGATAGCAATGCGACTGTCACGTAGGGCTACACCCCCCTCTCTGTCATTTCGGGTTCCTGTCCTTGTGTCTGTGTTGTTCCCTGCGTGTCTGTCTCCATGGTTTCCCCTCGTCTGACACGCCCGTGTCATCAGTGTCTTCACCTGTGTGTCTAGTTTAGTTCTGTGTATTTATAGTCCCAGTGTTTCACTTATCGGTTATTGGTTGTTTTGTTCTATTTGGTTAGTTTGTGCTCTTGTTATTCATGCTCTTTGGTCGTGTTGTGCTCTTGTTATTCATGCTCTTTGGTCGTGTTGTGCTCTTGTTATTCATGCTCTTTGGTCGTGTTGTGCTCTTGTTATTCATGCTCTTTGTTCAGTGTTCTACGCTTCCTGGTCTGTGAGTTCTACTCATTTCGTTGCTCAGTCGTCTGTGTTTTCTGTAGCCTGATTTTCTAGTTTGTATGCGTTTACCCCGTGTTTGGTTTAAAGTGTTCGTTCGGTGTCTTGGTTTAATTCTTAGTATCGTCATGCCTGTTTATTTGTCAAACCTGGATGGCTCGCCCGTTATGACCCCTGCCTGTTTGAACGACTTTGATCATGATCATTCCTCTTAATAAATCTCGCTCTCCTCAGCGTTTGTGTCTGCCTCCAAGCTCTGTAGCGCCAGTTAGTGTTGCCACCTGTCCCGGTTTTCACGTCGCTGTCCCGGTTTGTCCCGGTTTTCCTTCTTTTTAATATTCGGTCCCGGCAAAAAATAAAAATCATTTAATGTCCCGGTTTTCACTAGGTTAGTTCAAACGACTATTTAGACTGTTTCTGCACACTTGAAATCTGTCTTTTTTTTCTCGCTGTGTCCATTTTACACCCCCCACCCGGTAACACTTTACGTTCGCCACTATTATGCTCCTATTAGCTCAAAAATATATCAGTGTTCGTTGGATAATAATTCTCACACTATTTCTTAAATATATATCTTAAAATGTAAAGTTAAATTGAGTGATGGACCTTTTATACATAACTATTAACCAAATTCTGCTTACCGTTTCCTACTGTCTCCGTTTCGGTTCCTTTGAATTTGCGCCTTTTCGCTCCCGCGCATTCATTGGTAGACATGCGCAGATGGGTTCGCTTTTTTTTTTTTTTTTAATTAAGGGGTGAAAATAGCCTCGCTGTGTGGCAAATGCTACTTGTACCCGGGTGCAAATAGACACTCCGTTTTTTTAGATGATGCATGTCAATAGCCTTCTGTTGTGTGCTGTTTTAGTATATATTCATTTGTCCCAATCCAAATGTGTCACAGTAATTGGAGACAGCATAATTAATCCTGTTCAAGAAAATTTTTGGTCAATAATAATAATAAAATACATAATATAATCAATGACAGGAAAATAAATGGCTAATTCCATAATTATCTCATGCAAAGAAGTAGAGAACCAGTTGCTTAGTGCTGCATGCAAAGTTTAATCCCTCTAAACCACAGCATTACAGGTTTGATATAAGGATGATCGTGTTCATTGAAAATATTAGGTTGTGGTGTTTGCTGTCTTCGTATTTCTGTTCAATTCACCTCATTAAAGGACTTGAGAACTTATCTGACTTGTGGGTTGAGTAAGAGTCTATTTCAAACACACAATTATAGAGAGCATCACTAAGGTCACCCAGTCCCATTTCAGCTGTCCAGGGGTGAGTTACTGGCCACTGAACTAAGACAAATGGTTTGGTTAGCATAAAGGTTCAAGACTGGATTTGGTTACTTCATTGTTGCATGTCAGTATTGCCATGACGTCCTTGTTATGTTCTTGGAGACATTTCTTACTTGGGTGGCACTTTTTGCAATCCGGCGTGGAGAGCAAACTGCTGACTTGCCTTTATTGGACCTAAGAGCTCAATCTGGTGCCCATGTGTAGACATCGATGGTGAAGCTGGTTCTGTCTTACTCTTTACTCACAGCCACGTGACACTCCAGGGTTTCCTGGGAACAGACTTTAGATCAAGAACTGTGAGGGTTCAAAATCAGTATAATGAATTCACAGAGCTGGAATCAAAAACCAATGACAAGCAGAGTTCAAAGGACTGAGCAGTCGCCACAGAGATGAAAATGTTTTCCCACAGGTGAGGACAATAAACTATTCCAGGGATGATGACCTCTGATGGTGAGAACTGGAAGTGCACATGGATCATGAGTCATAAAATATAAACTGCATTACCCCAGGGCACAAGGGCAGGCTCACCAGTTCAGGTTCTTACTACAAGTTTAGTATAATAGAAGTAACATTAGTGCTAGTTTAAATCAGATATTGTTAAATAATCATGTTGGACTGGCTTAAAGACACAATGACACAAAATCACAATAGAGCTTCAACCATAACCTGCACTAAACACAGGCCAGGAGCAAGCTAACGTTAGCATCGAATTAGCAGCGAGGGGGTTGATGCTGCGTAATGTACCTGAAGCCACCACAACGCTGCTGATGATGTTGATAACATCAGTAAAGATGAATGACCCAGATCAAATGATGCATTTCTGTACACACATATTATAGTATCATACAGATATTACATTCTTAAATTACTGTATGTCATTATATATGAAATGATGTATAGCTTTCTACATATTCACCCCATAAGGGGTTTTGAAATTAAGTCCTGCTCAGCAGAGTGTAGTTCCCACCCCAATTTTACACATCTGATACAGTTTGCAATGAGGGTTCAATCAGGGCTCAAATATGACCTTTTTAACATGAGGACAATACGCAGGGATGTGGTTCTGGGAATGGGCATTCACTCACCCTTCCACAGAACCACAGTCCCCCCCCTCGGTCAACAACCTTAGTTGCATACACCTCAGAAAGTAAGTAATTGCAACCCTGAGTCAAAGACTAAACATCACTGCAGCTAACCAGGCAGAAGACCAACTAAAGAGTCCAGTTCTAACCTAATCTACCTAATTTGGGTTGGAGCTAAACTCTATCTGGTAGTAGATCGCCAGACTCAAAGAGCAAATATCAGGTTTTTTTTGTATGATTTCAGATGCAGACCACTGACAGGTACATGCACAGTGGAAGGGTGTGTAGATCTTAAAGTGGACGTTGTGTTGTGAGGTCGCTTGTGTCCTGGTGTCCCGGGTCACTTCTCATCCTCTTCCTCCTGCATGCTGGACCACTGCTGTACCTGCCCCCCTCCCTGCATACAGCAGGCCTACTCTGTCTGGTAACATGGTGACATGAAAGACTGTAATATTTATAATATTATCATTTCTAATCTATGACTTTTCTCTGTTAATACATACATGGTTGCAAAAAACACATTTTATATATAAGATCTAAATATATTATATGTTTGGTTAATAAATATTAAAATATTAAAAGATGCTGACAGAAAGTTCCTGAATGATTTAATGAGCTGATGTGGTTTAATATTAGAAAATCCACAAGCTGTCATCAACTGCTTGAGGTGAGTGATTATGTCTTGCAGTTTGAAATTTATCTGGAGCTTTGGAGCACTCTGAATTACGCCTGGCTGTCAGAGATATGACAAGCATGCGCTTAGTCTGTGATACTGAGCTTTAAAAAGACACCTGATATTTCAAACAGAACATCATGTGCATTTAGAAATAATGAACAACGTAATGAAGCCCATGGGAAACCCTAGTAAACTTGGAGTCCTGCCTTAATGTCACAACATACCATATAATGTAATAGACAGTGTACTAGTATGTCTACTTTGACAGAAATGAACTTTTATTGCTTTATAGCTCAGGAATTGTGCACAGAAATGGTGCCTGTCTCCTGAAATCTAAGCTTACTGAATATATAGCTTTGGCTTTTTATCAGTATTACAATATTTAGATGACCTGCTCTCTATTGTACTCGCTGTAACACGTTGGACAGTAACCGTAGTGTGATTAACACAAGTGATAATACATTTAAGGCCAAGATTCAAGATTCTGTGTACCCCTCATGGTTGATGATTATAAAATAATTTCAAATAATTTTATGTTTTAACATAATTCTGTGTGTGGGTCAGGAGCAGACTGAACTGGGGTGACACTGGCCAGGACACAAGAAGGGTGACGTCTGACCAGCATTAACTGCACGATATGGTAACGTCCCACAATGAATCTTCCCTGATAAAATATTTCAAGCTTTCCAAGTATCTATGTCAAGACGTACTGCCCACATGGCTATTGGGTTTCCTCCTTGGCTGCCTTGCTCTCAAGCTAGTCCAAACCAGTTCTTGTTTATCGCGGGAACAGTAGCTCGTCTTGAATAAACAGAAGGAAGGGAGTGTACCCAATTGGACCTCCAGACTGTCAGCCAAACCCTGCTCAGATTAAACAAGTAAATGATGGATTGTGCGTGGGGTATTTCAGGGTAAGGCACTCAAGACAAGTCATCATAGCTCCATTTTGTCTGTTTCCCTTATCTTATCGTTCATATCCTTTAAGCTGCATGAGGATACATACACAAATGACCCTAGATATCACAATGTTAGAAGCAACAATTTTTTATGCTGGAAAAAGTATTGTTATGGACCATTAATATGAAATTTAAAATGTTCAAAGTTACACAAAAAGTCCCACCAAAGGCTTCATTGCTTAGGCTGATATACCTTTGGTGGAGGTGTGGCTTTGAGGAGGTGTGGCTTTGAGGAGGTGTGGTTCTGAGGTGGAGTGACTCCGAGGAGGCGTGGCTTTTATGCTGACTCCATGGTACACTGACTCAGCTGAAAGGTGTATCAGGTCTGACTCTTCTTATAGCACAGCAATGGACGGGTGTAAAAGGGCTTGAACGGAATCAGGTTCTCCCATTACGACCCCTCCCACTCTGAGCTATGGTTAGAATTATGAAAGTGTTCTGGAGCTCCACACCCATTTTTAGAGTATTACATAAGCTGGGAGAAGATAATACCCTCTCAACTGCCTGGTATGGCAGTTTAAGACATATGAAAGATGATATGTTCACTTTTCCTTACAGTGATTTGCAGTGAATTTATTTTTTCTTTCATTTTTTGACTAGAGGTGTGAAATGAAATACATTTCTTGGAATACTGGTTAGGGATCCATGCTCATTGGAGTCCACACGTACACCTGACAGCTCATGAACCATGGAATATATGAGCAGATTGATCATGTTGTTCAGTAGTAAAGGAGACCTGTCCCTGCTACAGAGTAGGGAGAATGCAAATACAACAAGAACTTCCTCCTCAGGAAACCTCTGGGTTGTATATGAAGACGTATTAGAAATGAGTCTTGCAAATGATAAACTTCTTAGGTCTCTTACAGGAGAAGCAACAGGTTATACAATTAATCACATGAATCAGTGCTGGAGACCAATGAGCAGACAGGCCCAGTGCATGAACAGACTGTGTTGGTGAACATCTCCGAGCTTTTAGAGCACATTCTTAAATCCTTTGTAGAGACCTGTAATAACCTTATTCATACATTCATTAAATTAGAAGCTGTGTTGGAAAAACACCTCCTGCCATCATGAATAAATGCATACATCGACCTTTGACCATTAAGCCATTAGCAGAAATAAAGGAAGCTGTGTTCTTCCACTCAGCAGGAGGAGAAACATGAAGAATTGCCCATTTTGTAGAAAACAGCTTATTTATTTATCTGATGAAGACAACACATAACATTCATTGTGGCATAATATACATATTCTACAAAATCATGATACAAAAGTGAGCAACATGCCAAAGATACAAAATTGTAAAAAGACACACAGATAAACAAACAAAAATATATTGCACCTTTATCTAACTTTAGGAGAAGCTACTTCAATCAGTCCTCAGTCTGTGAAACTCAACATAATGGAACATATAGATGGAAGTCAGAATTGATCGCTATGGACGTGCCAAACTGAAATGCAAATCTTGCCTACACATTCAACATCATCTTTCAGTGGATTGCAATCATTACCTGGAACAACATATGAAAGAATTGTGAAACACCGAACAATTCTTATGCAACTGAACACACAGCAAAAAATGGAAACAAATGTCTGTGTATGTTTAACACAGCACAATATTCCCTTCTCAACCAGGTATATACCAGCACACATAGTATGAAACTAAGTCTGGAAAGATCAGGAAAACAACTTTAACCAAATTATAAGGGTGTTCATTGTTGCCAAGGCCACAGAGCTATGTTCCATCATTCAGAATAAATAAATGTTGTGAGTTCCCTCGTTAATATGCGATACAAGTTCACCTGTAAACGTCTTTGCATAGGATTTGTCCATCTTTTTTCTGTTTGTTCCATCATCATAACTGCTAATCAATTATATGCTGTTTGGTTCTTTAAACCTCAATTGTCATTCACTGAAAAGTGCAAATTTGTAATTAGGCCAGCAATCAAAATAAAAACAGGCCATCGTAATCAAATGAGTTTGAAAACAAATGTGACACTCATTTAAATTGTATTAGTTAAACTGACAAAAGAGGTCTAGGTACTGTCTGCCAGCTCCAATTACGTTGAAAGAAAAAAATGAATAATCAAAAAGGAATGTAGTGCCTCACATCTGTCTTCTTAACTGATCTCTTTCTCATTACTTCAAATATTGCAGATGCAGGACAGAGAGAGACAAAAAGACTGACAAACAAGCAAACAACCTGAAAGTAACGTCTCGACAGCCAGGACATGATCCACTCATGTTATCTGCATATTATGTGCTAACCGGTCTCACAACATACTGCAGGCTTTGTAGAGTACAGCTCTCCACCAGTATTTGAAAATGGAAAAATCAGAATGACATTAAAGCAACTTATCCACCTTGACACCGAGAAGACCCTTACAGATCTGAGCATCAATGAATACTCTGCAGTTATGCCTTTGTTTGTTTCTGTACAGCATTATTTGTAGACTTTAATAATGGAATTATTAATGTATAAAGCCAGTAATCTTGTTCCAGCATATATGAGCACAATACAACACCATGCTGATCGGTAATATATCTCAAACACCAACGAGTGAGAATCAGGGATACTTTGCACCACTGGTTTTCAGCACTCTTTGATTCTTTTCAGTTCATCTTCATTTTCCAAACCATGGATTGACAAGATCAGTTTTAACAGGTCACTGGGCCTGACCTGTTCAGGAGGCCAATCTCCACACTTTGCTGTATATCCTTGAAGACAAACGTCTACAGTGCAAATCAGTCTGTCTCCAAGTCTCTTTATGGAGGAAGATCAAACCCCAATAACACGACAGCTATGAAACCCCTGACAACACATGTCAGGCCCTTGATCTTCCTTCAGCGAGAGGGACAGACATCAGACCTTCTGTCCTGAGTGATGGTCTCCTGCTCTGGATTAGGGTCGATCTAGAAAAGACAAAAACCATAGTATATTCTTGATTATGTCTGAATTTAAAATATTATTTGGTACAAAACAAAGCATTCTGCTGCATGTTTTGTCCATTAAAGCTCGTACAGACCTCAGAGTACAGTGGAGGAGGGTGGAAACGGAACTCCTGCATGTAGGCGTACAGTGGTCCGTCCAGCTCTGCCCGCATCGCTGGGAGCTCGCGACAAGTCTGATGATACTCGTCTGTGACTATTTCAGAGTAGCTTGGAGGAGCTGATGTAAAAGAAGCAAAGGGACATTACTCATACAGAAAATGGTAAGATATCTGATTATAAAAGCTCAGCTTATAGTTTCTTTTAAATCATGCACAGTATAATTTTCCATTTCCAGTACAAACCCATAGGTCCCACTGACCTACAATTTAACTCTGTGAAGTGAGAGATGTAGGTCTGTGTCTTACCCTCAGGCCTGTCTGGTAAGGCCATATTCAGCCAGCTCATGGCCATGCTGCATTGGCTACTGACAGAGGAGGTACGACTGCCAAAATGGTGGAGAGGTATGGTACCAATGACCAGGGGCAGAGTTAGGGTCAGGTTCACGGCACGTGGAATGTCCACATACACCTGCGCAGCAGAAGGACATTAGCCCAGGATGTCTTTGACTTTATTCTTAGCAGCAGGCAATTATGCTCAGAATTTGGATGTTACATTTTGAGCTGGGTGCTCACCATAAGGGAATATTCCACACGGATAATTCCACAGTCCAGGATGGAAGGAGAGATGGGCGGAATCTTCAGGATCTTGCCATCCCATGTCTCCGTTTTGCTAGACATCAGCGGATCTCCACGGAGGTTTGCAATGAGCTGTTTGATTTCCTTAACCTTTCCTTTGGCATAAAAGGTTTGGGTTTGGTAGATGGCTGCTTTGGGTACAACTACTCGAGAGGAGCAGTTCTCAATCTCAGCAAAGATCTGGATGGATTCGCCTGCAAGACACCACACAGGTTTATATTGTCTGTCTTTCAGTAAATACACAAAACAACTGATTGGTAAGAATTTTGTATATTACCTGGAGTGTAGCCTTTCCTCTCAATTTTAGCACTTAGTGAAACAGGCCCTGAGGTGCAGAACCAGCAGCAAAGGGTTTTTTCTTTTGTGCCAGCCTGGGGTGACTGTAAATAAAATGAAATGAAGAAAGGTATTTGCAAAGAGCAGAAAATGAACTTGTATAATTATATTACCATGCCACACACTGTCAACAGTATTTCACTTTCCACAGAGATGGTTTAATGAATTCCTCTCACCAGCAACAGTGGGGTGTTGATGTCAATGTGCTCAAAAACAGTGAACTCCTTCTTGACTTTCATGGGTAGCAGCCAGGGTCTGTGCAGTTCAGCCTTGACCCAGTAGCGCACGCTGCCATGTTTTCCTTCAAATGATGTGGCCAACGGCCTGGGAAGGAAACAAAGGAGACGTTAATGACGCCTGTGACCCTCTCACCTTACATGAAATATGTACATACTACATTTGATAGTATTGTTGAGGCTCATTCTGATAATTTGGTCCAATAAGAACTGAAAAAATAATTACGTCTGAGGAAGTTCAAGGCTGAAGGGGTACTCATGTCGCCCTGAGTGAAGAACAGTGGAACCCTCGTCACAGCAGTCGTCGTCTAGAACAAAGGAACATGACATTCTGAATACCAATTCAGGAACATGACATTCTGAATACCAATCCAGGATAATTCATAATTACCAAGCACAAAGACAAAACATATTATCTAAAGTCCCAATATAACAACACAATATCACAAGTATGCATGAAAAATACAGTACAAAAATGCTGCCAGGGGCCCTTCATTATAGATACACACAAGCTGTGACAGCTCCGAAGTGAATACAAACAGTATGAGTTTGTTTGGACAGGTTCTTATGTGAATAAATAAGAAACTGTTCAAACAAACAGTTTTGCCAAGCCTTCGAAAACTAAATCAGCTCACAGAATGCACATATGTGTGTGGGGGAGAGAGATATAACCTGTAATTCATTGAATTTCGAGCCTTTGCGATATTATTCTATAATTATTTCTACATGTATCTTTAGAATTTCTGTGTAACTAATTAATCATATTCTGTTAGACACTACTTATTTATCTTACTTTTGATAAATACTTCTGAAGTATTTTTTCTTAACTATTTTCCCTGCCACCTCAGCAGTCCAGCACAGCCCAAATAGCAGCGGCAGTATTGCAGTAAGCAACCACCAGGCCGATGCTCAGACAGCCAAGAGCTAGAAGAGACCGGACTAAACCGGTGCAAGCAGCCGCCCTCAGCCGGATTTCCTCGCGAATATATTACCAGGCAGCATTCAGTTGGCTGAACTGGTTTAGAACGCCCCCATAAGGAACATGCGTCTGAACTGCAGTATACTTTCAAAGAAAGGCCTGTGATGCCAAATACATGCACACACGAAACCAGCTTCAAGCAACAACGGTACACTTACATTTTCTGAGTGTTTTTTAATTCGATTTACTTTACTGGTAAATATATAATTACAGCGCTACATATTCAGTACTTGTACAGAGAAAAAGGATCGATAAGGCAAAATAGACCACTTTGTTAAAACTTCCCTGAAAAGATTTTAAACGCTTCATAATGTAAAGTATTTATTTACTTTTGAAAAATTGCAATCGTTTGCATAAATAAAATGTGGCATGTTAATTGAATTGATATTGTGTCAAAAGTTTTTATTGGGCTTTCATAACAGAGCGACATGCAAATATGTCTTTAACAAAGGTACACAGCTGCAACTAAGTTGTAATACAGTCTTGACACTTATGCAAAGGCATGAGGTCATTCGACACACACGAGTACTTCCACCAATCCAATAGCAGAGGCTTGTCCGCACAACCCCCTCTCCACATCCAGTTTCTGAACAGGTTTAAACCGCTTCTAACAAAGGGTAGAAACTTACTGGGATGCCCCTAAAATTAAATAAATATAAGTCATTTGGATTTCTTTTTTACCTTTAAACTGGTTTAAGTGTATTTTATTTAAAAAAGAATAAAAACGAATACTAGCATTAAAACAGCAATCTGTTTAGAAGTGGGATAATGATTGGCACGATGTTGTTTTGTACACTAGCCTTTCACTACCTCCGTAATAAATTTGTAAGAAATATATTCAAGTATCGAAGGGGTTTTGAATCGAACTGTGACAAATGTTTTACGTATAAGCAAAATGTAAGCATTTCGAATGATTCTGTATAACAGCCTACCAGCTCTTCTCTGCTGGGAGTATCCATTCATTGGACCAAGCATCACAGCTCTGCATGTTTTGTTTTGGAAACACTGTCATTCCGTTGGTGGTTTTCATTCACCAAACCATGTGAATTTTAACAAAGACTTCAACAAAATGGCTGTGTCTATGGTCACTGTTCATGAAAAGGTAGAGAAAATCTACCAAACCCACGCGAAAGGACAATAAGGAGCATCTGTCATTGCAGCACTGAGTGAGCATCGTTCTTTGACAGCCCATTCGCTTCAAAAAGTGCACAAGTCGAAATGCTCCTTACCTCTATAATGTCCAATTAAGATGTCTCTGTGGTTGAGATACTCCAATTCTTCTGTATAATTTTGTGTATAAGCAGTGTTGGATCCAGCATTGCGTGATTCAGTCCACCGAACTTTCGCTAGACCTTTGGCGTGAATGTTTAAAGATTTCACACGAATTTCTCCAGTGACTTCGATTATCACTCTTCCTGAGACATAATCCCCACTAGCAAAGACAGGGACGTTGCTGTCATTGAGACAGTCATAGCTGACGAAAAAGTTCTTCACCTTTCCTAGCACCATGGTCTAAGACAGACCCTCAAACGAATAAAGAAACAAAATGAAAATTTCACTAGTTAAAGAATGATCTTTATGCACTGACCAATTATTTTGCCATGCAGAAATGCTGCAGGCTGGTTCAGTGCTACAGCTGCAAGACACTCATCGAGATTTCAATTCTTAAATAACAGCACTTCAGGCTGTTCTGAGTTGCTGGCAAACGCAGCTGCCTGTGCTCATGCAGAGCCTCGGTCCCGAGCCAGTTCTTATACCAGAGTTTGGTGAAAAACAACCCTTCTGAGCATGTGCAGTTGGAGTGCCGCGTCTTCCGCCTTTATACTTCTCATTAATTGTTGCAGCGCACGGTGGAAATACTTAAAAGCTACACAGTCGCTCTCGCTGGGTATAGAACTTTACTGTAGCTATGTTCTGTAGCTATTTAATATTAACCTTTAATTTTTCACGATTGTACTCATTATGATGTAATCTATTAATTTCATAATAACATCTGCCTGTTTTAAACGAATTAATGATTAGTTCTGAGATTAGTGGATATATAAAACTTTAATAGCAAAACAACAAGAATATTTTAAGTATACTACCCTCTAAATAAACTCCTATTATATATATATATATATATATATATATATATATATATATATATATATATATATATATATATATATATATATATATATATATATATATATATATTTGTAGTTGCATATATATATGTATATATGTAGTTGCATATATATATCAAGCATGAACAAAGAGTACTAGGGTAAACTGCAGAATAATTTTATTAAACTACAAGGCAAATACGAAAAATGTCGAAAGTCTGGAAACAGGTTTTTCCTTATACATTTTTGGGAAAATATCCTGTCATGCAGAGTAAACCAACATGCACCTTAGAATAGTTTCAAAAACATTCTTGAAAGTTTTCTCCCCGACATATTAGACCACGGACTACAGCAATGATGCGCGGAAAGCACATTTTAAAGTAAGTGTAAAGTACATTTAACGTATGACTCTTCACTGCCATCTGCCTGTTGGCAGCGGTATGAACATTTTTGAAATATGAGACCATTATTATTCTTCTCTAGAATATACACACACTGGCCACTTTATTAGGTACACCTGTTCAATTGCTCGTTAACACAAATACCGAATGATCACGGAAGGCAATAGTACCTCAAATAAGAACTAGCTATAATCAAGATATGTAGAAGAGCTCTGAGTGCACAACACATCAGACAGGAACTGCAGTGTGTGCCGCTCCCTCAGTTAAGAACAGACAACAGAGGACAATTTGCATGGAGTCACCAAAACTGGACAACAGAAGGTTGAAAACACCGTCTGGTGGTCTGATGGGTGTGGATTTCTGCTGTGACATTCTGATGATAGCATTTCTGCTATCTGTGGTAAAAATAACATGAAAGCATGGACCCATTCTACAATATATCAGTTGGTCAGGCCACTAGTGGTGTAAAGATGATGGTGGTGATGTAATGTTGGTGGTGGTGTAATGATAGTGATAGTGGTGTTGGTGGTGATGTTGTACCCGGGATCGGCTGTAGTCATTCTCTCAGCTTGGGGTTCACAGACCCTAAGGCTCCATTCACAGACCCTAATGCTTGAATGCACCTTCAATATCTTTTCTACCTCTTCTCTCTTGATACTCTAGAGCTTCTGCTGTCTGCCCACCACTGCTATGTTCAATTCGTTAGCCATTGCTCATCGTACCACAGGAACTTAGGTTGGCTATTCTCCTCCACCTTGAGGGATGTGTCCCGCTTTGACCTTAGCACTCACAGCCCAAACTTGGCATAGCTGTGCCTATATGCTATGCCAGCCCCTTAGTTCTGATTTTCCATGTATGCTCTGTATGTAAGCATTTTGCACCCCACTCTTATGTGCTGGATCATCTCAGGGGCATCTTTGCACAACATTTATCTGGGGCTCCTGCTATTGATCTTGTATTCAGAGCTTGCTCTATGGAATCATTTCCATGCCAAAACTCATGAGCGTAAATAGGCCTATTCAACTCTCGAGCATAAATGTGAAAGTTGTGAGCACAGAAAACCGAATTTCGTGCGCATTTGTGTTAGTTCGCATGCTCTTTGTTCACACTCAAGTGTGTTCGCGCGACAAGCACATTTGCTTCAGCTCTTTTTTGCGGTGTGTTTTGGGGGTGTTTTTGTATGGAGTCAAATCCATACAGTTACGTTCTATCTGCCCCTCCCTAACGTGCCACGCCTCTGTGGTTGCTAGGTTCGGCCCCTTTTTGATTTTAGTTGTTCGTTTGGGTTGCTATGCCCTCTGTTCTTTGCTCCGCCCCTATTGATTAATGTTCAGCTGTTCTTAGGGTTTTTCTTGATTAAGTCAGGTTTATATTTCTCTTGGGTTCAGTTCTTCATTGTAAGTCATTACGTGTTTGTGTTTCATGTGGGTTCTGAAGTTTGGGTTGTATTATATTTGAGTTCTTAGGTTTTCAAGTTTTCATGCTTGTGCTATCGGTTAGTGTTTCTATGTTTAGCGTTTCTCCACGGTGTTCGTATTCCTGTGCCTCTTAGTCTTTAGTAAGTTTCTGTTTTGTTGGTCATGTTTGAGAATTTGTGTTTTGGATTGTCTTTCAGTTGGTATCCCGGTTTTTTAAATGGTCGTGTATGTTAATTGAAGTCCGTTTCATATGTGTAGTCTAATCCTGGATGAGTGATTGTTGCTGTTGTCAATGTACTCAAGGTCATGTCTTTGTAGTGAACATTTATGTAGTGATATAGTTGTTAGCGGTAGAATTAAGTTAACCTGGTCAAAGTTATTTCTGTGTCGCTTGTGTACGTTGCGTGTGTGCATTCATGTATTCAAATTTAATTCAGTTTCTATGTTAGTCCTGCTGTTTTGTACAACCCAGTCTTCCGTGTGAGTAAGACTAACATGCCGTGTCGATCTCATGCAATGCGAATCGGCATTGCCGCGATTCAACCAGTCTCGCCCTCATTCAAAAATAAAACACACTCTGTATCGCATTTGTGTCCTCCCCCTTGTCATGAGACTTTACAAATACAAAAACCTGCGAGCGCAGAAAATCACAATATCAACGCATTTAGGCAGCTGGAAGCTCCAAATACAAATAACCAGCTAGCTAGCTAACCTAGCTAGCTAGTTATTTATAAGTCTGATGTTTGCATTCAAGTATATGGTAACACATTACCATATCAAGTAAATGGACACACTCAACAGAAACTGCCATCAAAGCAGTGACGGAGATGCTCCATGCTGCCAAGGCTAACAAGCTATCATCAGTTTTAATTTAAGGCTGATCTTTCTGCAGCCTTTGACATGGTCAACCACAACATCCTCCTCTCTGTTCTTTCTAGCCTCGGTGTGACTGGCTCTGCTTGGAAATGGTTCCAGTCATATCTTGAAGACCATTCCTATCAGGTAACATGGAGAGGATCTACATCCAATCCATGTAAACTTTCCACTGGTGTCCCCCAAGGCTCGGTCCAAGGCCCTCTTCTCTTCTCTTTATATACTCGTTCCCTTGGTGACATTATTTTGTCTCATGGTTTCTCTTATAATTGCTATGCTGATGACACCCAGCTAATTCTTTCGTTCCCTCATTCTGACACCACTTGAAGCTCAACCCTAGCAAAACTGAGCTTCTGTACATTCCAAGAACTCCAAACTCACACAACAACCTCACAGTTTCCTTTGAGAACACCTTGTTAACACCATCAGAAACTGCTCGAAGCCTGAGTGTAACGTTGGACAACAAGTTGTCCTTCTCAACACATTTCAAAACTGACCAGATCCTGCAGATTTCTCCTCTGCAACATACGGAGAATACGACCCTTCCTTTCACAGGAAGCTACTCAAGTGCTTGTGCAGTCTCTATTAATCTCTAAGCTGGACTACTGCAATTCCCTACTTGCAGGTCTTCCTCTACGAGTCATCAGACCTCTACAACTAATTCAGAATGCTACAGCACGACTGGTCTTCAATCTCCCCAAGTTCTCACATGTGACTCCTCTGCTACGCTCTCTTCACTGGCTTTCAGTAGCGGCACAAATCCAAAAATGGACTGGCCTCTCCCTACATGAGGTCCATGGCAGTGGCAGATCTAGGATTTTTCTGAGTAAGGGGCCACAATATTCATAGAGGGGCCAAGTATTTGTCCAACATCCTTGCACACAATCGCACACAGTCAATTGTTAATATCCCTCAACTTTTAACTTTCATGGCATTCAGCAACAGTAAGTGAATGAGTGCATAATTCACTGAAATTTAAAGACCATTTACAGAATGAAAAGCCATCAGGTCCTACTGGAGCAGAACAATCATTTGACGTCTGCACAGGATTCTGTGCACCACACTGGAAGACAAATTATTTAACATAAGCCTAGTGTCACGATACACACACAAGCAGTTATTACTTTCCAAGATAGCGTCTTACCATCAGATCCTGTAGGATCAGCACTGATTGGTGACTCTGGTGGCTCAGTAGAATGGGGAGTTAAGTCATCAACTTCACTCTGCTTGTCCTTATCAGAGAGAGTCCTGTCCCAGTTTGTGGCTAAAACACAAATATATGTCACAAACTATTCAGCAGAAACCATGTTGTCTACAAGACCACATTATTATTTATTTTAAACTGAAGGAAAGACTTGAAAGCTTAAAATATAAAGTGAGTTGTGGTAGATGTGGTGATATACAAACCAAGAAAAATTTAAGCCATTACATTAAAGTTATGGTAAATCATCACTATGAGGTGTACGAATTCAGTGAACTTATGTGCCATTTCACAAGTTACAATATCATACATTACAGCATTAACTGTTGTTGCCCTGCTCCTGACCAGCCTCTGGTCTACAGTCTTCTGCTGCTCTCTCTCTGCTCTGTTTCAGCGTCTGGCTGGCTCAATCTTTTGGCCAAAAACTGCTGAATTCCTGCCTGACACTGTGTAACATTCCCCATCGGAGAACAAAGTACTCCTCGAGAATGCCAGGAATTATGCGTGTCGAGGGTCAAGTACAGAGTACGGGATCAAGGGCACAGGATACCTCCATTGCGTTACTTAGTGTTCAATTTATTAATAAACAAAGTGAAAGTAAAAAGAGAAAAATCCAAGTATAAAACAATTATGTAAGCTCTAATGTCTACTAGACATGAATCAGCAAATGTACAGCTCACAACCTTACTGGACTAACTTCAGTCAGCAGGTCGCTTCATATTCTCTTACCGTGGCATCCCTCCTTCTAGCCTACATCACCCTTAAATACCCTGAGCCCCACCCTGGGCTAAACCAACATACTGGGTAGGTGTGTCGTACAGAGGAATAATACAATTAATTATTTACATCATACACTGCAGCGAGGAATAATACAGTCTTAATGATTTGTTCAAATGGCCATTGTCAATCTCTTTTACCGGTAAGTATATTTAATGTCCAGTTCTCTTTTAATCCTGAGTGTCCTTCTGCAGCTCCCCCTACCCTTACACGGTGATGGGCCCTTCTGATCTGTATAAGGGCTGGAGCTGTTCCACCCCAAGCTCTTTGGTAGGTGTACTTAGTAAGTCCAGTCTCTTAGATGACATATAGTGTGGGGCAGATCTCCTGACCTTATCACACACTGACCCTTTCTTTTTATACTCTCTATCATTGCCAAAGATATTTAATGTTAACACACAAATGTAATTTACAAAGAAGAACATGAATTCGCATTACATTTATTAGCAAAATGCTAACGTTCATGTCTAAACACAAGTAGGGCCTCAGTTAACACTACTGTTAACTAATGTTAGCTTTGCATCTTAATTTAATGTTAATCAGACTTAAGCTACGTGACAGCTGTGAGTAACCAACCAACTCCTCAAAAGTGCCATCGGTTGTGGATAGAAAAACTTTCTCTGCGGGATCGTGCAAATCTTCTGTAAGCTTTATTCATGCTGGACATTTCGATTTGGCGCCACTAGTGTTTGGGTATGAAAGTGCATCCACCTATAATCTGATGATCATCACTCTCAGGCAAAAGACAGATGAGTGACAGGACAGGGGCACTTCAGGGGGCCAATCAGATTTCAGCTGGGGCCATTGCCCCTGTGGCCCCACCCCTAGAACCGCCACTGGTCCATGGTCAAAAGCCGATCCGTACAGCTACACTCAGAACCTCAAGCTTGGCTCGACTCAAAGCTCCATGCATAAAGTCTCATGGAAGACAAAGCTCCAGACTATTCTCCGTCCTGGCTCCAAGATGGTGGAATGATCTTCCATTAGCTGCAAGGTGTTAGGTGTAGGTGTTAGGTTGTTGCTGTATGATTGTGCTGTTCTCCCGAGGGAGCGTGATGTGCTGTGGAATGTGTGGTGTTGTGTTGTAATCTCTTTCAGGTGCACCCGGGATGATTGAGTAACATGGTTCTGGGTGGTGCCTGACAAGTCAGTCCACAGCTACAAAAGGCTTCCTGGAAGTGAAGACGGCAGGAGAGAGTGGCAGGCTCTCCTCGTTTGTTCTCCCTGTTTTGAGGATGATTTTGATATGCATCAGCTAACCGAAATTGAGAGTTGTGATACTGCCCTTGTTCTTGTGTGTGGTGGATTGTGTCTTTGTTTTGCGTAGTTGTGTGTTTATTATGTAGTGTTCTCTTTTATTTTCTTTGTTGTTGTTGCAAGTTAAAAGAAGTCGCTTAGCACCAGGTAGGGTAGGCCGCTGTTTGTTTTGTTGTTTGGTTTTCTTTTCCCGTTTTCAGCGTGGCCTACCTGAAGTCAGTCGGTGCTAAGCTCATGCTTGTAACATCTTGCATTTTCATGTTGTCCAAATACATTAATTTGACTCAGTTAAGTTGTTGTTGGTTCCTCGTTATTATTTCGCTCCTCCAATCACTCCATCATTCATTCGCTGTTACCGTCTGACCTAGACCGGGCGGTAACAATTGGGGGCTCGTCCTCCGTTTTGGTGTTTTTCCCCGGTTTTCTTTTGTGTTTGGTTCATCTGGTTGGTGTTCTTTCTTGTGGCGGTGGGGTGGTGTGTTTGGTGTGCTAGTTATGGCGCATTTTGACTTGACAGAGTTTTCATTGTTTCCTACCCTGGAGCAATTTGATAAGTGCCGGAAGGCGGATCTCCTTCTCATAGCTGAGTTTTTTAATGTGACCGTACCGCGGGATGCTTCAAAGAGGGACATTAAGCAGGCTTTGGAGCATAGTCTTGTGCGCGACGGCATTTTGCCTGATCGCGGTGGCGTTCCGAGTTTACTTCCGCTGCCGGGTGAGTCCGTAGCGGATGACGCCGGTGAACGGGTAGGTAGTGTACATGTGGATTCTGTGTTGGGTGTTTCTGTGACTGATCCTATGCTTGAGATAAAGTTAAAAGAACTAGAGTTGGAGATAAAGCGACAGGAGCGCGAGGCTGAGTTATTACGTGTTCGTGCTTTGCAGATTGAGGCGGATAAGGAAATTGCATTGAAACGGCTGGCTATGGATGCTGGGCGACCTGTTCCATTACCACGTAAGACTGCTCCGTCGGCTGCAGGCAGTCCTATTCCGGGAAGTTCCCCAGAGCCTCATATGTGCTCTCCGAGAGCGCAAAGAGATATACCGGTACCCTTACCTCGTTCTGTCTCCGCCCCTGCGTCTTTTGATGTTAGTCGACAGATCAGTTTGGTTCCTGCATTTAGGGAGCAGGAGGTTGATGCTTATTTTTCCATCTTTGAGCGAATTGCAACAACACTTCAGTGGCCCAAGGAACTGTGGTCTCTTATGCTTCAGTGTAAACTGACAGGGAAGGCTCAGGAGGCATGTTCCTCTCTGTCACTAACACAAAGCATAGATTATGACATGGTAAAAGCAGCTGTGCTGAGGGCCTATGAGTTGGTGCCTGAGGCATACCGACAGAATTTTAGAGGCTTAGTAAAGAACCCCAACCAGACATACACTGACTTTGCGAGGGAGAAGACTTTATTATTCGAAAAATGGTGTACCGCCAGTAACGTCACAACGTTTGAGCAATTAAAGGAGTTAATCCTGATCGAGGAGTTTAAAAATTGTCTTCCTGAGAATGTGGTGATTTACTTAAATGAACAGAAAGCCTGTAATGTGGCAGTGGCGGCCACATCCGCTGATGAGTTTGTCCTAACACATAAAACCGTGTTTTCTCCTTCGTCTCGCAGCAGGTGTACGCCTCCAAATCGAGGTGTTAAGAGTGTTACAGTTACGTCTTCGTCACCGTTGGAAGCGGCTAGAGACACTAGGCAGTGTTTTTACTGTCATGCACCAGGACATGTAATCGTCGCTTGTCCAGTGTTGAAGCGTAAGGCGTTGCGAAATCCAGGCGCGATCAAGAAAGTAAACGCTGTGAGTAGAGTGCCTTCAGTTGTTTCCTCGGTTCCTGACGTGGACCCCGTGTTTCAACCGTTTATTTTTGAGGGATGTGTGTCTTTGTCGGAGATGAGTGAGCAGAAACGACCTATAAAGGGGTTGAGAGATACGGGTGCTTCAGTTTCGTTAATTTTGAAGTCTGTACTGCCATTTTCTGAGGAGTCGTACTGTAGCACGGATGTCCTCATTAAGGGAGTTGAGCTTGGAGTTTTGCGGTTTCCCCTTCATACTATGTTTTTAGAGGCAGCAACGTTCACGGGGATAGTCAAGGTCGCAGTTTGCTCGGAACTACCGGTGAGCGGTGTTTCGTTTATATTAGGCAATGACATAGCGGGTGGTGTAGTGTTGGTTCCGGAGGTTGTCGAACAGCCTATTACTGACGTTGCTTTGGACACTCCTGAGTATTTTCCCGCTTGTGTATTGACTCGGGCACAGGCTGCCAAACTTGGTGAGGTTCCCTTACGGGACACTTTTATGTCCAAGTTATCTGAGTTAAATAAACCTGTTGACGCCCTTGATTCTGCCTCTCCTGTGGAGCACCCAGTTACTACACCTGCTGGTGTGACGGCATCACATGCCCAGCCTACGTACTCGGATACTGAGACTTCGATGTCTGACCTTTTGTCGCGGGCAGATTTAATTAAAGCACAGAACACAGACCAAACGCTGATAAAATGTTTTGAGCGTGTTGACAACGGGAGCTTTTCGCCGGAGTATCAGAACGCGTACTTCATTCAGGATGGGGTGTTATTACGAAGTTGGGTTTCCCCTAAAGAAGGGCATGAGTCGATTACACAGGTGGTGGTTCCACGTCAGTATCGTTCACACATTTTATCTTTGGCGCATGATCATCCTTTGGCAGGCCACTTAGGCATTCGAAAAACCACACAGCGTGTTTTGCAGCATTTCTTTTGGCCGTCGGTTTCTAGTGATGTGGCGAATTATTGCCGTACATGTGATGCATGCCAGATGGTTGGTAAACCAAACCAGAATATTCCCCCGGCTCCGTTGTGTCCCATTCCTGCAGTGGGTGAGCCATTTGAGAGAGTCTTGATAGACTGTGTCGGTCCTTTGCCGAAGACTCGTGCTGGAAATCGCTATATTTTTACTCTTATGTGTGCGGCTACACGCTATCCTGAGGCCATTCCCCTTCATTCGCTTCGCTCAAAGGCCATAGTAAAAGCTCTGATAAAGTTCTTCTCCACTTTTGGTTTACCGATATGTATACAGTCCGATCAGGGCACTAATTTTACGTCTCGTCTTTTTACTCAGGTAACCCAGGAATTAGGCATACATCACCAGTTTTCTAGTGCGTACCATCCCGAGTCACAAGGTGCATTAGAGCGGTTCCATCAGACTTTTAAAAACGTTACGGACCTATTGCTTGGAATCTGAGAAGGATTGGGACGAAGGCGTGCCCTTACTTTTGTTTGCAGTTCGTGATTCAGTACAGGAGTCTCTTGGATTTAGTCCAAACACTCTGCTTTTTGGACGTTGTGTACGAGGGCCCCTTTTAGCGTTGTATGAACAGTGGTTGGCTACTCCACGACCTCAGGCAACTTCTGTATGTGACTATGTTAAGCGTCTTCGAGACCGTCTGTGTCTTGTTCGTAAGGTGGCAAAGAACAACCTGCATGAGTCGCAGGTGGCGATGAAAAACAGGTTTGGTGATGTTCCAAATTGTGAAGTTTATCTTGATGATGTGGTGGTCTTTTCATCCACCTGGGTGGAACATTTGAAGGCATTAGACACTGTTTTTAAGAAGCTACGAGACGCTTCTTTGGTTTTAAATCTGGAGAAATGTGAGTTCGGTCGCAGTGAGGTGATCTATCTGGGGAAACTGGTCGGAAATGGCAAAGTCCGTCCCCTAGATGCCAAGGTTCAGGCTATTGTCGATTTCCCTGTTCCTCGGGATAAACGACAGCTACGGTGATTTTTGGGTATGGCCGGCTTTTATCGTTGTTTTTGTCGACGAAACTTCTCCTCGATCGTAGTGCCTCTTACTAACATGCTTGGAAAAACTGCTGTATTTGTGTGGTCGCTGGAATGTCAGCGAGCTTTCGATTTGATAAAAACCCTGTTATGCTGCACACCTGTTCTTGTGACTCCGGATCACTCACGACCTTTTAAGATGGAAGTGGATGCTAGCAATACGGGCGCCGGTGCTGTTCTTATACAAGAGGATGACCAGGGCTTGGATCATCCGATTTGTTATTTTTCTAAAAAGTTTTTAAAACACCAACTAGCTTACAGCACTGTGGAGAAGGAGGCCTTGGCATTGCTCCTCGCTTTGCAACACTTCGAGGTCTATGTAGGTGGAAGTTCCGTACCTGTGATTGTTTTTACAGACCATAACCCCCTTACGTTTTTAAGCACCATGGCGAATAAGAATCATTGTTTGATGAGATGGTCTCTGATAGTACAAGGGTACAAGGGTTTAACCTTGTCATTAAACACAAGAAAGGTAGAGACAATGTGGTCGCTGATGCTCTGTCCCGGTGCTGATTCTGCAGGTGTTTGTTGGTTTTTCTGTTTTGTTTTGTGGTTCCTTTGTTTTTGGAAGCCACATTTTATGGGAGGGGGTGTTAGGTGTAGGTGTTAGGTTGTTGCTGTATGATTGTGCTGTTCTCCCGAGGGAGCGTGATGTGCTGTGGAATGTGTGGTGTTGTGTTGTAATCTCTTTCAGGTGCACCCGGGATGATTGAGTCACATGGTTCTGGGTGGTGCCTGACAAGTCAGTCCACAGCTACAAAAGGCTTCCTGGAAGTGAAGACGGCAGGAGAGAGTGGCAGGCTCTCCTCGTTTGTTCTCCCTGTTTTGAGGATGATTTTGATATGCATCAGCTAACCGAAATTGAGAGTTGTGATACTGCCCTTGTTCTTGTGTGTGGTGGATTGTGTCTTTGTTTTGCGTAGTTGTGTGTTTATTATGTAGTGTTCTCTTTTATTTTCTTTGTTGTTGTTGCAAGTTAAAAGAAGTCGCTTAGCACCAGGTAGGGTAGGCCGCTGTTTGTTTTGTAGTTTGGTTTTCTTTTCCCGTTTTCAGCGTGGCCTACCTGAAGTCAGTCGGTGCTAAGCTCATGCTTGTAACATCTTGCATTTTCATGTTGTCCAAATACATTAATTTGACTCAGTTAAGTTGTTGTTGGTTCCTCGTTATTATTTCGCTCCTCCAATCACTCCATCATTCATTCGCTGTTACCGTCTGACCTAGACCGGGCGGTAACAATGGGACCTCTCGCACCCCAAGCGAGAATCATATGCCTAGAGGAGAGGCGAGAGAGAGACTGCAGAGTCTATTGCTATCTTCAAGCGTAGACTGAAGACCCACCTGTTTGTTGAGTTCTTACAAGAGCACTAACTCAGCTGATACCACTTGTCGTTGTTCTTTACATTGTATGTCTGTTTATGGTTATTTGTGTTTCTTGGCAAATGTCTAACTTGCAAAACACAAGGTAATGACATTGACTCCTGTAGTTTCTTAGTAGTCTGACTCAATGGTATCTTGAATTCTGGCGTATCCGTACTATTTCCTAGGATGAATTCTGTGATTGGATGCAAAGCACTTTGTAAGTCGCTCTGGATAAGAGCATCTGCTAAGTGCCGTAAATGTAAATGGTGAAAGAAAGAAAAGAGGAAGTGAAAATGCACCATCAGTATGAGTTCAGAGGTGTAGCTAGAAGGTATACTCCACGGTTGAGGTTGGAAGGCAAGTGAAAGGCGAGATTATTAAGAAATAATTCTTCATAACCAATGGGTCTTTAGCACCTGGTTGATGAGGGAACAAGGTTAGTATTTACGTTTTGGCGATATCGCACATTTAGTTGTATTTCACGAAGCATACATGTGGTTATCGAGTGATGTAGTTACGTCAGCGCCTGCCAAAGGGGTGCTTATGTATTAAGTCATAAGTAGCTATACAGATAGTTGTAAGGCTAGGTCATCGTTTGACCATAGCAAGTTTCGTTTGTTTCAGAGTACAGGAATAGTAGAAAACAATGTTAAATATTTAAAGCATATACGATAAAAGCACAATTGCAGAACACAGAATAAATGGTTGTAATAGTTTAATGTACAGAATTTGTTCATGGAAAATCAGTAAGGAAAAGGTTGAAGGTAGCATAAAATTGAGTTATTAATTGTATTTCGTTTGTATGTTTGTAGCTCTTATGATGTGTTTACGACCAAGGCATGATAATAAAGCGTTGTGAACCATCCGTTTGAGAGACCATCTTTTCAACCAGGACGCTACACTCTGTAAACCCATACTGCCATACTGATCGAGCCCCAAATCAGTATGTCGTATGCAATATGTGACCAAAATGAAAATATTCATTACGTGAAACATACCCGGATGACCTACTACTTCCGCAAAATATTCCAGTACGCGAACAGAGCTATCTTCGTGGTGTACTGCATCCCATCATGCAACGCTACGTTCACGTGACCCCGTAGTATGCTTTGCTTTTGTCGCATACTGGAAACTGTACTGCATACTACTACGAAGACCAGTATGCAGTATACAGTATATACTGAGTCCAGTATGGAGTATCCAGTAAGTAGTAGGCTATTTCGTACAGAGCCCTATAGTGTCGCCACAGCGGCCGGAAATTATCATACAGTTAAGCCCGCCCACTAAGAGGGAAGATATGATTGGTTAATTTTACTGTCATTTGAAACTGGTATTGCGCTGAATTATAACTGCCAGGCCCTCTGTAAATGAACAGCGGGCATCACAGTCCTGATAGGGGGAGACACAGGCTCACAGGCTTCCACTTAACCCCTCACCTTCCAACATAGATATATATAGGGTTAACGGCCCACCACTATTCCAAATGCAATTTATATTTCGATCTTCAGAGTACATATTCATTGTTAATCAGTGAGGTTTCCGCACATTTCAATGTATTCAGTGTAAAATGGAATACAGTGTATAATCGCAGTTAAGGTCAATAAACATACATTAGCATACACTCTATATCACTCCTCAAAAGTGCCATCGGTTGTGGATAGAAAAACTTTCTCTGCGGGATCGTGCAAATCTTCTGTAAGCTTTATTCATGCTGGACATTTCGATTTGGCGCCACTAGTGTTTGGGTATGAAAGTGCATCCACCTATAATCTGATGATCATCACTCTCAGGCAAAAGACAGATGAGTGACAGGACAGGGGCACTTCAGGGGGCCAATCAGATTTCAGCTGGGGCCATTGCCCCTGTGGCCCCACCCCTAGAACCGCCACTGGTCCATGGTCAAAAGCCGATCCGTACAGCTACACTCAGAACCTCAAGCTTGGCTCGACTCAAAGCTCCATGCATAAAGTCTCATGGAAGACAAAGCTCCAGACTATTCTCCGTCCTGGCTCCAAGATGGTGGAATGATCTTCCATTAGCTGCAAGGTGTTAGGTGTAGGTGTTAGGTTGTTGCTGTATGATTGTGCTGTTCTCCCGAGGGAGCGTGATGTGCTGTGGAATGTGTGGTGTTGTGTTGTAATCTCTTTCAGGTGCACCCGGGATGATTGAGTAACATGGTTCTGGGTGGTGCCTGACAAGTCAGTCCACAGCTACAAAAGGCTTCCTGGAAGTGAAGACGGCAGGAGAGAGTGGCAGGCTCTCCTCGTTTGTTCTCCCTGTTTTGAGGATGATTTTGATATGCATCAGCTAACCGAAATTGAGAGTTGTGATACTGCCCTTGTTCTTGTGTGTGGTGGATTGTGTCTTTGTTTTGCGTAGTTGTGTGTTTATTATGTAGTGTTCTCTTTTATTTTCTTTGTTGTTGTTGCAAGTTAAAAGAAGTCGCTTAGCACCAGGTAGGGTAGGCCGCTGTTTGTTTTGTTGTTTGGTTTTCTTTTCCCGTTTTCAGCGTGGCCTACCTGAAGTCAGTCGGTGCTAAGCTCATGCTTGTAACATCTTGCATTTTCATGTTGTCCAAATACATTAATTTGACTCAGTTAAGTTGTTGTTGGTTCCTCGTTATTATTTCGCTCCTCCAATCACTCCATCATTCATTCGCTGTTACCGTCTGACCTAGACCGGGCGGTAACAATTGGGGGCTCGTCCTCCGTTTTGGTGTTTTTCCCCGGTTTTCTTTTGTGTTTGGTTCATCTGGTTGGTGTTCTTTCTTGTGGCGGTGGGGTGGTGTGTTTGGTGTGCTAGTTATGGCGCATTTTGACTTGACAGAGTTTTCATTGTTTCCTACCCTGGAGCAATTTGATAAGTGCCGGAAGGCGGATCTCCTTCTCATAGCTGAGTTTTTTAATGTGACCGTACCGCGGGATGCTTCAAAGAGGGACATTAAGCAGGCTTTGGAGCATAGTCTTGTGCGCGACGGCATTTTGCCTGATCGCGGTGGCGTTCCGAGTTTACTTCCGCTGCCGGGTGAGTCCGTAGCGGATGACGCCGGTGAACGGGTAGGTAGTGTACATGTGGATTCTGTGTTGGGTGTTTCTGTGACTGATCCTATGCTTGAGATAAAGTTAAAAGAACTAGAGTTGGAGATAAAGCGACAGGAGCGCGAGGCTGAGTTATTACGTGTTCGTGCTTTGCAGATTGAGGCGGATAAGGAAATTGCATTGAAACGGCTGGCTATGGATGCTGGGCGACCTGTTCCATTACCACGTAAGACTGCTCCGTCGGCTGCAGGCAGTCCTATTCCGGGAAGTTCCCCAGAGCCTCATATGTGCTCTCCGAGAGCGCAAAGAGATATACCGGTACCCTTACCTCGTTCTGTCTCCGCCCCTGCGTCTTTTGATGTTAGTCGACAGATCAGTTTGGTTCCTGCATTTAGGGAGCAGGAGGTTGATGCTTATTTTTCCATCTTTGAGCGAATTGCAACAACACTTCAGTGGCCCAAGGAACTGTGGTCTCTTATGCTTCAGTGTAAACTGACAGGGAAGGCTCAGGAGGCATGTTCCTCTCTGTCACTAACACAAAGCATAGATTATGACATGGTAAAAGCAGCTGTGCTGAGGGCCTATGAGTTGGTGCCTGAGGCATACCGACAGAATTTTAGAGGCTTAGTAAAGAACCCCAACCAGACATACACTGACTTTGCGAGGGAGAAGACTTTATTATTCGAAAAATGGTGTACCGCCAGTAACGTCACAACGTTTGAGCAATTAAAGGAGTTAATCCTGATCGAGGAGTTTAAAAATTGTCTTCCTGAGAATGTGGTGATTTACTTAAATGAACAGAAAGCCTGTAATGTGGCAGTGGCGGCCACATCCGCTGATGAGTTTGTCCTAACACATAAAACCGTGTTTTCTCCTTCGTCTCGCAGCAGGTGTACGCCTCCAAATCGAGGTGTTAAGAGTGTTACAGTTACGTCTTCGTCACCGTTGGAAGCGGCTAGAGACACTAGGCAGTGTTTTTACTGTCATGCACCAGGACATGTAATCGTCGCTTGTCCAGTGTTGAAGCGTAAGGCGTTGCGAAATCCAGGCGCGATCAAGAAAGTAAACGCTGTGAGTAGAGTGCCTTCAGTTGTTTCCTCGGTTCCTGACGTGGACCCCGTGTTTCAACCGTTTATTTTTGAGGGATGTGTGTCTTTGTCGGAGATGAGTGAGCAGAAACGACCTATAAAGGGGTTGAGAGATACGGGTGCTTCAGTTTCGTTAATTTTGAAGTCTGTACTGCCATTTTCTGAGGAGTCGTACTGTAGCACGGATGTCCTCATTAAGGGAGTTGAGCTTGGAGTTTTGCGGTTTCCCCTTCATACTATGTTTTTAGAGGCAGCAACGTTCACGGGGATAGTCAAGGTCGCAGTTTGCTCGGAACTACCGGTGAGCGGTGTTTCGTTTATATTAGGCAATGACATAGCGGGTGGTGTAGTGTTGGTTCCGGAGGTTGTCGAACAGCCTATTACTGACGTTGCTTTGGACACTCCTGAGTATTTTCCCGCTTGTGTATTGACTCGGGCACAGGCTGCCAAACTTGGTGAGGTTCCCTTACGGGACACTTTTATGTCCAAGTTATCTGAGTTAAATAAACCTGTTGACGCCCTTGATTCTGCCTCTCCTGTGGAGCACCCAGTTACTACACCTGCTGGTGTGACGGCATCACATGCCCAGCCTACGTACTCGGATACTGAGACTTCGATGTCTGACCTTTTGTCGCGGGCAGATTTAATTAAAGCACAGAACACAGACCAAACGCTGATAAAATGTTTTGAGCGTGTTGACAACGGGAGCTTTTCGCCGGAGTATCAGAACGCGTACTTCATTCAGGATGGGGTGTTATTACGAAGTTGGGTTTCCCCTAAAGAAGGGCATGAGTCGATTACACAGGTGGTGGTTCCACGTCAGTATCGTTCACACATTTTATCTTTGGCGCATGATCATCCTTTGGCAGGCCACTTAGGCATTCGAAAAACCACACAGCGTGTTTTGCAGCATTTCTTTTGGCCGTCGGTTTCTAGTGATGTGGCGAATTATTGCCGTACATGTGATGCATGCCAGATGGTTGGTAAACCAAACCAGAATATTCCCCCGGCTCCGTTGTGTCCCATTCCTGCAGTGGGTGAGCCATTTGAGAGAGTCTTGATAGACTGTGTCGGTCCTTTGCCGAAGACTCGTGCTGGAAATCGCTATATTTTTACTCTTATGTGTGCGGCTACACGCTATCCTGAGGCCATTCCCCTTCATTCGCTTCGCTCAAAGGCCATAGTAAAAGCTCTGATAAAGTTCTTCTCCACTTTTGGTTTACCGATATGTATACAGTCCGATCAGGGCACTAATTTTACGTCTCGTCTTTTTACTCAGGTAACCCAGGAATTAGGCATACATCACCAGTTTTCTAGTGCGTACCATCCCGAGTCACAAGGTGCATTAGAGCGGTTCCATCAGACTTTTAAAAACGTTACGGACCTATTGCTTGGAATCTGAGAAGGATTGGGACGAAGGCGTGCCCTTACTTTTGTTTGCAGTTCGTGATTCAGTACAGGAGTCTCTTGGATTTAGTCCAAACACTCTGCTTTTTGGACGTTGTGTACGAGGGCCCCTTTTAGCGTTGTATGAACAGTGGTTGGCTACTCCACGACCTCAGGCAACTTCTGTATGTGACTATGTTAAGCGTCTTCGAGACCGTCTGTGTCTTGTTCGTAAGGTGGCAAAGAACAACCTGCATGAGTCGCAGGTGGCGATGAAAAACAGGTTTGGTGATGTTCCAAATTGTGAAGTTTATCTTGATGATGTGGTGGTCTTTTCATCCACCTGGGTGGAACATTTGAAGGCATTAGACACTGTTTTTAAGAAGCTACGAGACGCTTCTTTGGTTTTAAATCTGGAGAAATGTGAGTTCGGTCGCAGTGAGGTGATCTATCTGGGGAAACTGGTCGGAAATGGCAAAGTCCGTCCCCTAGATGCCAAGGTTCAGGCTATTGTCGATTTCCCTGTTCCTCGGGATAAACGACAGCTACGGTGATTTTTGGGTATGGCCGGCTTTTATCGTTGTTTTTGTCGACGAAACTTCTCCTCGATCGTAGTGCCTCTTACTAACATGCTTGGAAAAACTGCTGTATTTGTGTGGTCGCTGGAATGTCAGCGAGCTTTCGATTTGATAAAAACCCTGTTATGCTGCACACCTGTTCTTGTGACTCCGGATCACTCACGACCTTTTAAGATGGAAGTGGATGCTAGCAATACGGGCGCCGGTGCTGTTCTTATACAAGAGGATGACCAGGGCTTGGATCATCCGATTTGTTATTTTTCTAAAAAGTTTTTAAAACACCAACTAGCTTACAGCACTGTGGAGAAGGAGGCCTTGGCATTGCTCCTCGCTTTGCAACACTTCGAGGTCTATGTAGGTGGAAGTTCCGTACCTGTGATTGTTTTTACAGACCATAACCCCCTTACGTTTTTAAGCACCATGGCGAATAAGAATCATTGTTTGATGAGATGGTCTCTGATAGTACAAGGGTACAAGGGTTTAACCTTGTCATTAAACACAAGAAAGGTAGAGACAATGTGGTCGCTGATGCTCTGTCCCGGTGCTGATTCTGCAGGTGTTTGTTGGTTTTTCTGTTTTGTTTTGTGGTTCCTTTGTTTTTGGAAGCCACATTTTATGGGAGGGGGTGTTAGGTGTAGGTGTTAGGTTGTTGCTGTATGATTGTGCTGTTCTCCCGAGGGAGCGTGATGTGCTGTGGAATGTGTGGTGTTGTGTTGTAATCTCTTTCAGGTGCACCCGGGATGATTGAGTCACATGGTTCTGGGTGGTGCCTGACAAGTCAGTCCACAGCTACAAAAGGCTTCCTGGAAGTGAAGACGGCAGGAGAGAGTGGCAGGCTCTCCTCGTTTGTTCTCCCTGTTTTGAGGATGATTTTGATATGCATCAGCTAACCGAAATTGAGAGTTGTGATACTGCCCTTGTTCTTGTGTGTGGTGGATTGTGTCTTTGTTTTGCGTAGTTGTGTGTTTATTATGTAGTGTTCTCTTTTATTTTCTTTGTTGTTGTTGCAAGTTAAAAGAAGTCGCTTAGCACCAGGTAGGGTAGGCCGCTGTTTGTTTTGTAGTTTGGTTTTCTTTTCCCGTTTTCAGCGTGGCCTACCTGAAGTCAGTCGGTGCTAAGCTCATGCTTGTAACATCTTGCATTTTCATGTTGTCCAAATACATTAATTTGACTCAGTTAAGTTGTTGTTGGTTCCTCGTTATTATTTCGCTCCTCCAATCACTCCATCATTCATTCGCTGTTACCGTCTGACCTAGACCGGGCGGTAACAATGGGACCTCTCGCACCCCAAGCGAGAATCATATGCCTAGAGGAGAGGCGAGAGAGAGACTGCAGAGTCTATTGCTATCTTCAAGCGTAGACTGAAGACCCACCTGTTTGTTGAGTTCTTACAAGAGCACTAACTCAGCTGATACCACTTGTCGTTGTTCTTTACATTGTATGTCTGTTTATGGTTATTTGTGTTTCTTGGCAAATGTCTAACTTGCAAAACACAAGGTAATGACATTGACTCCTGTAGTTTCTTAGTAGTCTGACTCAATGGTATCTTGAATTCTGGCGTATCCGTACTATTTCCTAGGATGAATTCTGTGATTGGATGCAAAGCACTTTGTAAGTCGCTCTGGATAAGAGCATCTGCTAAGTGCCGTAAATGTAAATGGTGAAAGAAAGAAAAGAGGAAGTGAAAATGCACCATCAGTATGAGTTCAGAGGTGTAGCTAGAAGGTATACTCCACGGTTGAGGTTGGAAGGCAAGTGAAAGGCGAGATTATTAAGAAATAATTCTTCATAACCAATGGGTCTTTAGCACCTGGTTGATGAGGGAACAAGGTTAGTATTTACGTTTTGGCGATATCGCACATTTAGTTGTATTTCACGAAGCATACATGTGGTTATCGAGTGATGTAGTTACGTCAGCGCCTGCCAAAGGGGTGCTTATGTATTAAGTCATAAGTAGCTATACAGATAGTTGTAAGGCTAGGTCATCGTTTGACCATAGCAAGTTTCGTTTGTTTCAGAGTACAGGAATAGTAGAAAACAATGTTAAATATTTAAAGCATATACGATAAAAGCACAATTGCAGAACACAGAATAAATGGTTGTAATAGTTTAATGTACAGAATTTGTTCATGGAAAATCAGTAAGGAAAAGGTTGAAGGTAGCATAAAATTGAGTTATTAATTGTATTTCGTTTGTATGTTTGTAGCTCTTATGATGTGTTTACGACCAAGGCATGATAATAAAGCGTTGTGAACCATCCGTTTGAGAGACCATCTTTTCAACCAGGACGCTACACTCTGTAAACCCATACTGCCATACTGATCGAGCCCCAAATCAGTATGTCGTATGCAATATGTGACCAAAATGAAAATATTCATTACGTGAAACATACCCGGATGACCTACTACTTCCGCAAAATATTCCAGTACGCGAACAGAGCTATCTTCGTGGTGTACTGCATCCCATCATGCAACGCTACGTTCACGTGACCCCGTAGTATGCTTTGCTTTTGTCGCATACTGGAAACTGTACTGCATACTACTACGAAGACCAGTATGCAGTATACAGTATATACTGAGTCCAGTATGGAGTATCCAGTAAGTAGTAGGCTATTTCGTACAGAGCCCTATAGTGTCGCCACAGCGGCCGGAAATTATCATACAGTTAAGCCCGCCCACTAAGAGGGAAGATATGATTGGTTAATTTTACTGTCATTTGAAACTGGTATTGCGCTGAATTATAACTGCCAGGCCCTCTGTAAATGAACAGCGGGCATCACAGTCCTGATAGGGGGAGACACAGGCTCACAGGCTTCCACTTAACCCCTCACCTTCCAACATAGATATATATAGGGTTAACGGCCCACCACTATTCCAAATGCAATTTATATTTCGATCTTCAGAGTACATATTCATTGTTAATCAGTGAGGTTTCCGCACATTTCAATGTATTCAGTGTAAAATGGAATACAGTGTATAATCGCAGTTAAGGTCAATAAACATACATTAGCATACACTCTATATCACAAAAAATAAAATTCTTTGTACCTGAGTATTAATAAGCTTTGCGCTTCTTTGCCAGTGGCGCAAAATTAATATATTCATCAAATTCCACAATGATGGGGCGTCTGCTGTTTTGCTCTAAAGCAAGGTCTTCTGCAGGAGTGAGGGCTGCTACAGGAGGCCCACCACCAGTAGCAGCAGTAGCGGTTTTCTTTCTGGTTGCTAAAATAATTTATACATATATATATATATATATATATATATATATATATATATATACAGCGTTTTACCTTTTCCTGCACATTAGACTAATCAACTGTACTAACCATTCTGGAGTATATTTTTATATTTCACCTTGACATGCTGCCACGTTCTCTTCACCCCGTTCATGTTACTTCTAAATCAGGAAATTATTAATTAACATTATTAATTTACTATAACACTTTTAAAATGCCAATGAATGGATTAAATTATATGCTCACGCATTTCTGTCTGCAATATTCTGATAGACAGCTTATCTGGCTTTATAAATACAGGACGTGTTGCCTTTCTTCGTAGTAATGTATTTATATTCCTCATACAGACGTATAAGTAGCTCATGTTCAGCAGAAGAAGCAAAAAAGCTGCTCGTTCCTTCAGCTCTTTCGACATTTTCTTGCCTTTTCGAATATCGATTAGTGAGGCTGTTTAAATACTGTGTGCACGCGCATGATCGCTGATTACAAAAGCCTGGCTTTAATTAGCGGGAACAGGTTGCGTCTCGATTTCGTTAGTGGAACGGAACTAGACGGAAGTGAACTGTTTGGCTAACTCACCAGATCGTCAATGTCTACAGGCCTAAATGCATTGAGTTGCTGCCATGTGATTGGCTGATTCAACATTTACGTTAATGAGCAGTTGGACGGGTGTACCTAATAGAGTGGCCGGGGAGTGTATTTCAATAGGCCACCACAACCCTTTGTAATCTTACGAATCTAGATTTTTGAAGGAAGTTAAATCACTCAATGTCTGATGTTAGCAGCAGGGGGCAGTATTAGCTTGCCCAAAGGTTTAGCCAGGCCCGTCGCGATGGGGCAGGCAAACCAGGCAATTGCTTGGGGGCCCATGCTGGCCTGGGGCCCCCAGACAACAACAGGTTAAGAATTAAATGCAGCGACAAACTGTGTGAGCCCCCCTTTACATTCTCAAAGTCATGAGCAATGACACTGTTCTCAGAATCCTCCTTAAGGGGGCCCCTCCCACCAGCTGCTGAAGGCAGGCAGACACTGTCCTGGCAGACAGCCAAGTTTTAGACGCCGGCAAATATGAAACTTAACCATGAGGCGAATTTATCCATCAGGAAGCCAAAAGAGAAAACAAAAGAAGGAAGAGGAACACAAAAAAACTAGTGGTGGGCCGTTAACGGCATTCGTTAATTTGATACTCTTATCGGGCGATATAAAAATTATCGCCGTTAATCTATCTACTAAATGGGTAAGCAAACTATGATGACTTTCAACTTGACAGTTTAGCTCGGCTGTATTCCTAACCAAATTGCACAGTAGGGGCGAGAACGAGTGTTCAAACCTGTGAATTAAAAATCGTACGTGTGTTTACATGGATGCAGCCACGAAGTCGCCAGGTTTGCTTCATGGAAAATTCATTTTTAGGAACGTAAAATATTACCGGAGCGGAGCTCGGAGCGGTCGTTTTCTGCGAGGTTGGGGGGGGCCCGGTTGGTGTCTTTGCTTGGGGCCCCCAAATACCTTGAAACGGCACTGGGTTTAGCCGGATGGTTTGCTCAGTATAACATTGTTTTATGAATTCAACAGACATACCTCCTGAAGATAATGACATGGGTTCTTTGCATTTTTGCTTGCATTATTGAGATGTTCCCATGAATACAAAACAAAATGCTGTGGTGTTGACTGGTAGGTTTCCAAGAGTTCATGGGTTTATCTCTTTTTTACAACTTTGTATTATATTTATAGATGCAAATATTTTATAATTCCTGTTTATTTTTTATTAATTGATTGTTGACTTGTTGGATAATGATTCAAGTCAAATGCTCTATATTATCGAGGGTGGGGTCATAGTGAAGAGATGGCCATGACTTGAAGTGATGGATCAATGGCCTCTTATGCAATTAACTTTAAGCAATCTTATGAATTCAATCCAGTAGAGTGGAAACTGGTTCACTCTCTGAGGCCAGAGGTCATCAGTTCAAAGGTCAAACTTTATACTGAAATGTCTCCCCAAATTTTGATGTGAAGACTGTGTTATGCTAGCAAGGTTCCAAATCAATGCAAAACACTGATGCATCATGATTTTCCCCCTTCTCTCTTCTCTCTCTTAAGCAACCAGCTTGTCCTTGGTCCTCCGCGTTAAAGAGAAGGCAGAGAGGGACAATGGGGTAGTGGGAGAGCTGATATTGTTCCCACACTTAGAGGTCTCTGACAGCCTGGGAAAGAAACAGCTTCCATCTGTCAAAGCGGGAATCAGGGGTCACATGACCTCTGAAGCAACGAATGTCTGTGCTGTTCTTATATGAAGCTCTGTGACCTGAATATACTGAAACAAATGTTTTATCTGGCTTAATCAAAGCAGCAGATTTAAGTTTAATGTTTTAATTTGATATGATTTTGAAAGGATAGATTGGGTGGGTAGATTGGTGTCAACTTAAGACTCCATAGAAGTCCTTCACTTACAATGAAAGCAATGTGCTATATTAACACATAAAAAATATTCTGATTTCCTTTCATTTTAATCATTCTATTTTGTATGGTTACATTTCAGTGATTATCTGGGCTGGCTAATACATCAACAGATTGTTTTACTGACAGGGTACTGGAATCGCCAGTGATTTATTATTTTACAGTACTCAAATTACAAAGGCTAATAGTTGGTAATAGCACAAAATAGAGGTCCTGACCCTGACCTGACCCTTCCCAACATAAAAGGCAGACTCACTGATAGGCTGGAAAACTATAAAACAATTTGGTGGTTTATGTTACAGCCACTGAAATGTTTTTTTTTTAATTATTATTTCACTTCATATGTCTTAAGTAAAAAATGGGGCAGGTATTAATATTTGGGTACATAAGCTGGCAGAGATTCATCTTTATATTACATGTTGGATATTAATTCAGAATAAGGCATATTTCCAAAAAGAAAAAGGTGTTCTCAGTCAATCCCAGAGTCCTCACTCTCATCTCAGACATTGCTGACCATGAGTGGATCTAGTCCTACTCCTTTGGACAATACAGTAAAGGTGTGTTAAATATTCCAAAGATGTTTTTGTTGAAACAATTGTTACATTTCTGAATGTCACTGGAAAGTTTGAAGTTTTACTAAATAGGATTTGTTAAAGTACCTGTTAATATTTTTTTTGCTTCACTGTTAGTTTCAGGAGTCGTAATGTATGATATACATACAACACTGGTTTTGCGCAATTTGAAGTGAACTTGTAAGTATTTATTCTGTGATTACTTACTTTGGCTTTCACTGAGACAATCTTTTGTGATTTAAGTAAACATATTGAGTGAAAATATTGAGTGAAAAAACATTGAGTTAAATTGTGATGTTCACAACTTAAAAAATGCTAAATAAAATACTTTCTTGCAAATATAATGTGGACATTTGTGTTGTATTTAGAAATGTTAATAAATTAATGCTTTGTGCATTAGGCTTGCAGAATATACTGTTTAAAAAAACTCTAGTCTAAAACAGGTTCATTTGCAGGCTGAATATTTTAATTAAAATGATTTGCATTAATGAAATGAGGTAGTTAAGTCATTGTGAAATAACCAGCAAAAGGTGATCATGTTTCATCAGGTAAACCCTATGATTAAAAACTCGTGATAGTTTTTCATGTCATGTCAATTATTATTAATCATTATTAAAAGGAAAAGTACTTTTCATACATATTCTGGGAATTTTTACAGAATAAAATTATTTTTCATAGTTAATGTTAGAGGGAAAATATGTTGTTTTTTGTGGCACAAACTTAAATTTATAGGTTGTTTTCATGTTAATTTTAGGGGAAAACATTGTTTTTTTATTCAGTTAAAACATAATCTTTTACAGTAAAATATTGACTCCAGCACCAGTTTTAACCGTAAAAACAACAATGACTTTGCCTTCCAGCCGTTAAAGAAAAAAATGTTATACCCATAATTTTATGGTGGAATTCTGGCAACCTCAGCTGCCAGCGTTTTACCGTAAAATCTACGTTTTTTTTTTTTTTTTTTTTTTTTTTTACAGTGTAGGTTAAAAGTAAATTCTGTCAAATTTGCATTCTGTCAAATCTCAGATTTTCAAGCTTCAAACAGGCCAGGTAAAAAATACTTGCTTAATAGAGTTCGAAAACCAAGAGCTCTTGGTAGAAAAGCTATGTTTAACATACAGTCCTATGTCTAATACACGGTCTGCTCTCAAGTGCGAGATGGAGCTAATGATGCAGATGACAGCATACAAGATCCCAATATCAGGCTCTATGTGAATATACACCTGCAGTGTATTAGCTGACACTAGCACGTGTAACCCGTCTCTAAGAGCTGTATGCTTGCAGTTGGATTCCAAAGAGGTCTTGGCCTTGCACAGGTCATAAAGTTCACACATCTGCATGTGAAATGTGATGCCCTTTGACACGGTTAGGCTGCCCCAGCGCTGCATTGACCCTTTGTCACATGACAAGGGACTTATGTTCAAACAACGTTATCTCTAGCCAGGAAAGAAATGCCAAAATGCTAAAGACTTATGAGCAATTGTAAAAATAACGGTATACTTTGTTAATGGAAGTTACAGAGGCAGTTCAGGAGATTTAGCAGTATAGTCTAAATGGACTAAATTATTGTTATTTTTCAATTTAGATCAGTCCTCTTTGTTCATTTTTTTATTGAATGAATGTATTATTGAACACAATCATTGTGTGTGAATGAATACAATGCCAAAAGTGAACATAGAAACAAAAAAACATAGGGAAATTTGTTAATTAAACACCAGGTGGCAGAAATGTACAAAATTGCATATTTTCAAGGCAAAGTTTGGGCTTCTCAAACAATGCATGTTAAGAAGAACAGTACAGATGTTTTTTATGTTAAAATGTGGAATTTAATTCAGATTCATGAAAATTAATATTGCTTTTTACATTTCACAATCCAATACATTATTTTGATGATGGTGCCTACATTTTCAGATTGTAATTTCTTTTCAAAAATGCCAGTTAAACTCTTATTCTCAGTAGTATCCCCCCAATCTGCCCTTTGACCTTGCAGTTAGGAGCCCCCAGTTTGTGCCTATTGTATCTCTTGAACCTTCTGCAACCTGTTCACTGACAGGTCAGCTACTCCCCCCATGTCACATGACCTGGGTTCATTACTATAGTCCTGAGGTTCACCAGCATTTCAAAGCAAACCTTTGACATTTAACCTCACTGAAATCTTCTGTGACTCGTGGCTAAACAATATATAGTACATATTTTAGAAATATTTATGGTATTTTGGCTTTGCTCCTTTTCATATGTGTTTGATTTTTGGATGTTGATAGATCATAGTTACTTAACGGTCTTAACCAAATTAAAATATCACTTAAGACATCTGCACACTGCTATGCTTTATGAGGAACAGACCCAAGACAAACTGGATTTTTCCTCTGTACACTAGATGGCGGTGTGCTCCGTTTTTCTTAACTTCCAAGACCTCAGAATGTTTTTCTAAAAGTATCAGCCTATTCTACAGTCAGTTGTTACTGTTAAAAATTAAAAAAAAATATGTTGATCATTATAATTAACCCTCTTAAACGCTGAAGTAAAAACCCTTTCTATGTTTCCTCTTACTTTTGTTTTTTTTTTACCTCCCAAACTAAAAATGAATTATTGAACACGTATCAACAAAAATTCGCTTTGTGAACTACGAGGCAAGAGATGTAAGTTAAATGGCCAATCAAACTGTGCGTCCAAGCTTGAAGGAGCCTCCCACTTCGCGCTTAATACCTGACGGGGTCCACTCTGAGTCCTCCATAGCTACAGCCAACGTTTCCTGACCACAGACCAAGGTGTGGTCATTTCAGTAGACACCCCGTTTCGCCTGTCATGTCAAAGTTCGTCCGTTCTTTCTTTGCAGACGCGCGCTGCTCTTTTCTTAGTCGTTAGTTTTTGAAAATGTCGAGTAATTTTTTTTATCCACGTTGATGTCATTCGTTTCGATTGAAGGCTGCAATGCATCTTGATGTTACATCCATTGCGTCTATGGACATACATGAGCTTTTTTGAGCTTGCTTTTTTCCAAGTAACCTACGACTGGACGCACTGTTTACTACGGAGTTCCTTAAGACTTTCCCCCTTGACTTAATTATTGATCTGCAGTATCTGTTAACACAGACCGAACCGGACAGAAGCGTATCGCAGATTTTATAACAGGCATTCGTTGCTGTTTGATTTGGTCGCATGAATGGATAGAAATCGATCCATTCTGTTCCTCATTTATATTCTAAATGCCAATCTTCTGTCTTCCTATATAGAGTAGATCATACCGCTTGTAACATACACAGTAATTTACAAGCAACAGTAAAGACATGGCAATGTTAGTCAGTGTCTGGAGAGATCCACAAGAAGACTTAGCAGGCGGATCTCTGGATGGCCCAAACGCGCTTGCTCAGCCAGGCAGAGAGCTTCGCCTGACCGCATCGACAGCGTCTCACACCGTACACACAGATCCCTTAACGCAAGGATCAGCGGAGGACAAAGGACATAGCCAGACCTCCGGGCAAAGTCCGCACATAGAATGCGTGGTGTGCGGAGACAAGTCTAGTGGGAAACACTACGGGCAGTTTACCTGCGAGGGATGCAAGAGTTTTTTCAAAAGGAGCGTCCGTCGCAACTTAACATATACGTGCCGTGCTAACAGAACATGCCCGGTGGACCAGCATCACAGGAACCAGTGTCAATACTGCCGGCTCAAGAAATGTTTGAAAGTGGGCATGCGACGAGAAGGTGAGTCAAACGCTAGGCAGACGATAAAATGTCTCGCTTCACAGTAATGTACTAAACTTCAAACGAAGGGATATATTTTTGGTTATGTTGCTTTCCTTCGTGTTGAAAAGCCTAAATAGCATATTGAATGTTAAATGGCCAAGCCAATAGTTATTACAGTACAGTCCTTCGTTTAATAAGGATGGATGTTTATTTCCCTCTGATGTTCCTTTTTGTTATTAGCGGTTCAGAGAGGAAGAATTGCTCCGACCCAGGCGAACCCGGGACATTATGGACTGACCAGTGTTGATCCGCTGAACACTCACTGTTATCTGTCTGGATTCATAGCACTGCTGCTTCGTGCAGAACCATACCCAGCTTCACGATATGGCAATCAATGTATGCAAGCTGGCAACGTCATGGGAATTGAGAACATATGTGAGTTAGCAGCCCGCTTGCTCTTCAGTGCCGTGGAGTGGGCCAGAAACATCCCGTTCTTTCCCGATCTGCAAATTACGGACCAAGTTTCTTTGCTAAGGCTGACATGGAGCGAATTATTCGTCCTAAACGCCGCTCAGTGCGCGATGCCTCTGCACGTGGCGCCGTTGTTGGCGGCTGCCGGACTTCACGCTTCTCCGATGTCCGCGGACCGAGTTGTGGCTTTCATGGACCACATCCGCTTTTTCCAAGAGCAAGTTGAAAAATTAAAGGCTTTGAATGTCGACTCGGCTGAGTTCAGCTGTGCCAAAGCAATCGTGCTTTTTACATCAGGTAAATTAATGTGTCAGACAACAAAGAGTGTCTAGAGAGACTGGTAACCAAGTTGACACTGGAGAATCGACATATTTATTATTTATCTGTCAAAAGCAGTCTCTTCCAGAAGAGAGAGTCCGAGGCTCAAACAGGATCGTTTCAAATCCATACGTTCCGAATTAGAGTTTATGTAGTTTGGGGTCTTGTATAAACTTACAGGAATCAAAGACAGAGCACTAGACAGAGTGCTTAATGTGAGATTCAGTTTTACCATCTTTCAGCTGTGAGCTAAACCATGACTTGAGGTGTCCGGTTTCGGAGCTTTGATGCGAGAATATGGTTTTATATAATATGTATTAAATTGTACCTACTTCGAAAAGTTAACAACAACAATATCTATAATGATAGTTGTTTATTTAAGTATCTAAAGTACAGTCAGAATTATATATTAGGATTATTAAATCAAAAGGCATTATATATCAAAGTACAATCGCAAGATCCTTGTATCCTAAGCATTTTAACGATTGTGCCGCGATTTGTGCTTACCGTGTACACCTGACATATTCACTGTAGTTAATGTGCGGGGTGTTCATACTCATCTTGAAACATTGGCTAATATTTAGTGTTTCGTAACTCATCTTTGTGTGCTTTTGTTATTTGTACAGATGCGTGTGGCCTTTCTGATGTGCCTCACGTAGAAGGTCTGCAGGAGAAGTCGCAATGTGCCCTTGAAGAGTACATTAGAAGTCAATACCCAAACCAGCCCACGCGCTTTGGTAAACTTCTCCTGCGGCTTCCCGCGCTCCGTATGGTCTCGTCCTCTGTAATCGAACAGCTCTTCTTCGTCCGGTTGGTAGGTAAAACTCCAATTGAAACGCTGATCAGGGATATGTTATTGTCGGGGAGTAGCTTTAGTTGGCCATACATGACAATTCAGTGAGGTCACACAGGAAGATACCAAGGATGGATTCACCTGTGCAAACGGGAGACAATGTAACATGGACGTAGTTTTGATTTCATAAGTGGGGGGGACACAACCTGGGGTGGCGAACTGTTGAGCGGGGGGGGGGGGGGGGGTTGAATGAAAATTGTTGAGCGCTGTGAACAAAAATTGTTGAGCGGGGGGGGGGGGGGGGGGGGGGGGGGAGCTCGGAGCTGCATGATCCTAGTGCTAGATTTGTCGCTATTTGGATATTGTTTTTTTAACCGTTAAAAAGTGGGGGGGACATGACTTCGTCGCTACTTAAATATTTGGTTTTAACTGTAAAAACTGGGGGGGACCAAAACCGGCTTTTGAAAAAGTCCCCCCCCAAAACTACGTCCGTGCAATGTAATAAGCATAATGATAATCGCACGAGGAAGGTACACGCCTACAGTACTATGACCGCATTTTATAGTGGGGATTTAGAAGTATTCTCAGAGTAAAACTGAATCATCCTCGACTCATCGCAAGTTTAAGACTGGTAGTTTACTTGTATCTATTATGTAAAAATGTTTCACTTTTATCTTTCTCTTTTTGTGTGTCAGATTTGTCTAAACTTTAACTTCTAAATAATTGCCGTGTCAATGTTGCCCACTTTAAATTGTTACAAAAATCGTGTGTTTATTCAAATATCTGAGGTGCTTATATGATACAAGTTGCAACAGTCTTGCGATTTATTTCTAATATCCAACGATAAGCGAAAATTTTCTCAATTGTAACGTAGTTTTAAATGCTATTTGATGATAATCTGGAATGTAATCCATCATGCTCATGTTTCCTCATTAACAATGAATCATTGAAATTATTTATTTGTTAGCATATATTTATTTTTATTTTGTTTCGTGTATTTGTAGACTATGCATCGTATAAATAATCAACCACAGCACTTAGGCCAGAGGTAACAATTACTTTTAATAGCGTACCATTTTTCAATCCAGTTTTTGTTAAGTGATTTGCGCTAAATCCCTGTATAAACTGTCTTGCTTAAAATCCAGTTCAACCTAGTGCTAGTTCAGGTTACCTAAAATGAGACGGCGAAGGCGAGGCCTTTTTGAATTTATGTATAATGCAGCATTTGATTAAAATACTTTAATAAATGATTGCCTGAACATTTCTGTTCTTTTTTTCGCGTCGCATCCCTTTTCATGAATAAAAGTAAAAATAAAGGGTCTATGTCTGTTTCGGCGACAGGTTTGTGTCATCTGTATACTAAAGGGACATGTTCTGTTAATACTAAAGGCCTATGGCTTCTAACAGCTACAATATGTTCTGCGTACAAACACTAGGGAATCGGGCTGTACCTGCTTTCGTGCCACTTTGTTTATAGCCTACTAGAGTGAAGGCATGCAAATATACCACACGTTATAGAGTGGTATAGAGTATAGAGTGACGACTATTAGTTTAATGCATCGTTCCCCCTCGCTCTCTTCTCTGGCCCAGTCTCAAAGCGCCTTTGTTGGATTAAAACATACTGGTCCCACTTGAATTCTATTAACGAGCTCAGTTTTAAGACCAAGCAATTCAGTTTATTCACGTCACTACACGTCACGGTTTCCATTCCACGATACCCTGAAACAAAATCTACTTACAGTACGCATTTGTTTTACATTAGTTACCTGAAAATGTACACACACACGCGCGCGCACACGCACGCACACACACACACACACACACACACACACACACACACACACACACACACACACACACACACACACAAATAATATTTTAGTAGGCTGGACAAAAACGTAAACATTTACGGTGTTGACTTGGAGTCGAATATGCGCAAAGGACCCAATCACAATTCAAACTTAACGGGTTGTTATTATTGTAGCTTTATATGAATACAATTTTAAACCGACGCCAACATTTAATTTTTACGTTTTTTCTAAACAAATATTATTTTAGAACATCGTTTTCCAAATTATTATCACAAAACGTTATAATTAAATGGGGAATTTGGAAAGAAGAGAGGCGCAGGTGTTAACAAGTGTTCGTGTCTTGTTCATTTCTTGTCGAGTTCCAACACACAATAACAAAACAGCACTGATAGCTGTATATCGTCAATTTAATTTAGACTGAGGCAGTTAACGAAATGTAGGCTATAGAGTTTTAAAGGCTGTGAATGTCCGTGAATCCGACTGTGGTGCGAATAGAACGTGTAGGTGAGTCAGGTTCTGGATTCTTCTAATTGTTACGGGATCAGAGGTCAGAGGAGCGCTGTCCATGGTGCTGCGCTTTTATCCAGTACAATAGAAAGCAAAGCAAAACGGAACACTGTGTATATGTATGTATGTGTGTGTATTTGATCAGTAATAACAGAATGAACATTTCAGACGTTAGGTTTCGTTTTTGTGCTGTTGAGACATTATTCCAAAATTAGTTTTGCATTTGTGCAGGTATAAACCCCCATACGAAAATGATTAATGTATTCAATTTAAAATTGAATATTTTGAATTGGTTAAATTTTTTTGTATTTCTAAATCATAAAATGAGTAAAATATGTACACAGCTTACTGGCTAGTATTATATGTCAAAGTACAAAATAATGTTTTGTCTGTCTAATTGAGACATAAACATATCAGTAAAATACATTGCTTAAAAGGGGAGTTATTTGTTAATTCCTATAAATTTTATTTGTAAATCATGAGTGATCACACTTTGTAAAAACTACTTGCTTAGCTTCCTGCTTGTCCTAGTTGCTTGTCCTAGTATTAAGATGATCCTAAATGAGGTTGAGAGTGTTCAGTGTGATACTCTATCATGATGACCTTTGTAATATTATGTATATGGGGAATCTGGCCCATAGTATTTTAGTATAGAATGTGCTTCTCATAGCGATGTGAAACTTGAAGAGTTCTAGTCCACTCTGTGTGTGTGTGTGTGTGTGTGTGTGTGTGTGTGTGTGTGTGTGTGTGTGTGTGTGTGTGTGTGTGTGTCTTGCCCGACAGTTTGTCTCTGTAGTCATCACTTCCCTGTGTGAACTTCCTGGCCTCTTCCCTCTTGCATCATGTATGGATACTTTTTTTCACCCACACAGTGGACACACAGATGGATCATGAACTCCAGCTCTCCTCTGACACCGGTGACAATCTGCTTAGCCTAGCCGTGACCCAAGAATGCCTGAAGAGTTTGAGAGACTCCCTCAGTCTGATGGCCACATATAGTCTCACATATAATAGAGAATAGAACATATGAGGCTTATTTTATAGTGACTTGTTTAATATGCTTTAAATACAATGAGTTTGCAGTATGAAAGTATTTTCCATTATGGTCAACAAAGCAAATGATTACTGTCCACCGATAGATATCCCAGTTCACAGTGCAGCAAGCAGCTCATTGTTAAATTCTGGGCAAATTACTAATTTAAAGATACTTAGTTCTAACCTTTAGAGCCTCTACCAGTTCTTTCAAACAAGTCTTTCAAAGGAGGATATTCTGCATATTGTCATATTAACAAGAAATTAATTCACAAAATCTTTAAAGAAACACTAACGATTCTTAATCTCCTGGAAAAAAACACAATTATACTCACCCCCATATTCTAAGCAACAACAGACAATTTTAACAATATTGTCTTCCTAGATAAAATTATTGGATATGGTTGTAGTGTTATCTGGCAAGTCAAAGCAGAGAATTAGAAGATCTTTAAAGTAATAATTAATCATCTTAAAAGTTCAACATGCAGGTAGCCCATCAACAATGCTGCTTTTAAAGCAATTGTTTGTTACTTTATTAGTTTTTACTTCATCCAGCACAATCAGTTTTAATTACCCGTGCATCTGTAAATATTATGTTACACTTGGAACTTACTCATCCGGTGTTCCTCAAGATTCACCTCTGAGACCAATACTACTTCATCTGTATGCTCCCATTAGCCAAGATAGTTAGTAAATATAATATTTATCTCCATCAGTACAAAGGTGATCCACAGCTATATATACGTAGCTACAGACCGTCAAAGATCTTTTATTTTTTATTTATAGATTTTGATTTTATTCAGCTCTCATTGTATATTTATGGAATCACTTTGGCAAACCAAAATGTGTTAAATAAATAAAGCTTATTATTATTGTTATCATTTCACTATATGATCAGTGTCATATTATGGGATTGAAAAAGTAAAGTCTGAAAGCTTTTGGCACATTAAACAAATAAATATCCTTAATAACCTTAACCTTAAATAACCTTAAAATGGAAATCATCTTATTAAAATATTTTAATACTTATACTTTACTTTTATACTTTCAGAGAATATATCGTAAAACAGATGTTGTATAACAAACTTTTAAAAATGTTTTTAATTAACACTAATTATTGACAGTACCATACATTTAGCAGATGCTCTTACCCAGAGCGACTTACAAAGTGCTTTGCATCTGTTCACAGAATTCGTCCTAGATAATAGCAAAGATAGGCCAGAGTTCAAGGGTATCTTGAGCTCTGGCCTATCTATGCTACTACTAAACTAAAATCAAAGTCAAATTTATTTATATAGCACTTTTTACAACACATGTCACAAAGCAGCTTTACAATCGCATGTGTCCAGATCCCTAATGGGCAAGCCAAAGGTGACAGTGGCAAGGAAAAACTCCCTATGATAGTGGGGATTAGGAAGAAACCTTGGGAGGACCAAGACTCAAAAGGGAACCCATCCTCCATTGGGCGGCCCGTCAGCACAAGTCCGTATTTGTGGACAAAAGGTGGTTCTATATATATAATTAAGGTTCTAGTTCCCCGGCCAAGTAGTCACAGTCTCTTCAGTGTAGATGGTGAGCCTCAGGTAGGAGCATCAGCACGTCCTCTTGCGGCAATGGCACATCCAACCCCAGCATCAGTACATCCACCGGCAAACCAGACCATCTCCCAGGTACTTGTAGGTGCTTGCATGCAATCGTCAGGTAGAAGCATGCAAAAAAATAGACAATACAGGTTGAGTGTACTAGCGAAGTATCTGAGAAGACATCCCACCCACATCTGGCTGAGTGACACCACATCTGAAATAGAGTACTTTTAAGACCATACAAGTCTGTTTGTACCTTTGTGGTGTTCCCCAAAAGTTACAAGAGATTTAGTCTCTTGCAAGCAAAGTTACCAGTGCAACTTTGCCTCCATCTGTTGGCAGAGCCAGGCAGATATAAAAGCCAAGTTCACTGTTGACGGCTGTGCAGGTAAATATTACATTAGCTGCCTGTTTGTAAATAGCAGGCTGGTGAGCCACTTGTGCTAATAACAAATGACAGCATGTCCACTGGAGAAGGTGGCTGAGATAAACTAATGTGGCTAATATCAGATTAAGCCATGGCAGTATCATAGAACTTTGACGGTACGTGCCAAAGCTAAGTGAACTGCACCCAGCTCCAACGGGCCAGTGTAAACCAGTGGCTTGACGCCAGGTTCCTTTCATCTTCTCATTCTTCTAAAATGCTCACTTACAAATCACACAGCCCTCAAAATACCAACAGGATGCAGAGCACCGCAGCTCAATTCAAGTGAAATTAAGGGCTTAGAAGATCAAGCATTGTCAAAAAGTAATTTTGCAGATGCCCAAATCCAAGTCTCAAAGTAAGCCAAAGGTGACGGTGACAAGGAAACATTCCCTAAGAGCATGACGAAGAAACCTGGAGAGGAAGTCAGACTTAAGGAGGCCACAAACCCTCCTCTGATCGACACCAAACAGCACAACTGAACAAAATAAGTAATAAAAGCAAAATCCACAAAATAATTTTCTAGTCTGTGTTCCTAGAATTCCTAGTCCAGATCACTGAATTAATGTGTGTCCAAAATTCATCTGACACAGGAACCACTCAGGATTAGCCACCCGATACAACTGCACTGTAATAGAGTCAGCCTAGATCTTTCTCACTGTTTTGGGAAGGGGAGGCATCAAAGGCGGCAGAGAAGTGGCTCTGTGTGTGTGTGTGTGTGTGTGTGTGTGTGTGTGTGTGTGTGTGTGTGTGTGTGTGTGTGTGTGTGTGTGAGAGAGATTGTGTTTATATGTATGTCTATATGCAGTCAGCATAATTTGACATACACCTAAAAGATGCCATGTACTCATTATCAACAGGTTGATTTGACTTTGCGTGAGCAGTTTCCCCTCCCTCGTCCCCCAGACACAGTGATGCACACATGCTCATATCCACAATGTCAGAAATGAACTCCACATGGCAGCATCTATGGGAGAGCTACAAGCAAGCACACTTTGAGGAGCAGATCAGTGCAAGGAGGCGACCTTGCCCTGGGCTACGTTATTACAACACCATCCTACAGCATACCATGAAGCACTGACATGTATCTTTCATAAACAGTGACTAAGAGAGGGGTTATGTATAAACCACTGTGCTTTAAAAAGTCCACTGGCCCTTTTATATTACATAATAAAAGTGATTATTCGTTTGAAATAGTTTGGTTGAGTTTGAAAGATAGCCATACAAAGTTCGACCTAAAATTGCAATCAGCTATATATGATACATTTAATAGTTTTTAAATTCTGCTCTAGGCGAATTCTGAATTCTGAATGAGGATTAAACTTGACTGAAGCTGTTTGTCATGTGATTTTAATGCCCTCTAATTAAAATTAAGTGCTCACGGTAGCTTGGTGCATTCAAGCATGATATTTTATCATATTATTAGTGCCATGTGCATATTCATGATATACATATAGTCTAAAAAACATTAATGCAAAAATAATTTAGTTTTCATTTTTATGCATATTTACAACAAAGAACAACATTCTTGCTCTTAACAACTGGACAGAGGAGGGCTGAAGGTTATGAAGTATGAAGTATAAAGTATGGGTATGAAGTATGAAGTATGGGTATGAAGTATGAAGTATGGGTATGAAGTAGTGTGTGTAAGTACGGTTGGAAGCTGACGCTCAAACTAATCAGCAACTAGTCAAATATAGTTATATGGATTTCATAAATAAATAAATAATATTTTTAGGTTGGGATATATTAATACATTTGAAGCCACATTTTTGGGCGTGTGCCTTCAACAATGCCTCAGCAGGACATTTTTTGACAGTCTCAGGAATCAAAGATCTGTGTCTTTTCATGAAGCTCCCACACACACACACACACACACACAGTCCTGTACTACTCATACATGTCAGAGCTGTGTAGTTAACTGAAATTTGTTGCAGTTGCCACCCCCAACAGAGCCCTAGCCACCCCTAGTGCCACCCCACTGGAAATGGTCATTTTAAGAGAAAATATGTGTTTCCTTTGGTTCATCATTTGTATATGGACCCCTCTGATAAAGCCTTGGTTACCCTTTGGCCACCCCTTGAAAAAAAGTGTAGCTCCGCCCCTGCATACCAGATATATAAAGTTACATTAAAACAATAAAGCTACGAGACAATATGCGAATATGGACCAAGATAATTAATTATTAAATGATACTTTATATATATTTGATAAAGGTCCAGGTTTTTCTTTGAAATGTCAGTTTTCAGTTTAATACCAGATGATAAGTCACACTGAATAGCCTCAACTTCAAATTTCCTTTAATTGTGTTTACTCCCCAGATAATTTGTTTTTGTTACGGAACAGCTCCGGACCCTTCCCTGTGGGCGTGCCGCTATGTTGTCTGCGTGTCGTTATGTCCATGTTTGTACTTCCGTGGGTGTGGGTTGTTTGTGAGCGTGTTCGTGGTTACACCTGTGCCTTGTCTCGAGGTCACGTGGGTCTGTGTACTTCACCTATTTAATGTGCGTTAACGCGGTGTCTTGTGCTCGTCTTTGTCTAAAGTTCATGCCTGTGCAAGCCACCGCAATTTGCGTGCTTGCACCATCTGTGCTGGGCTTTGCGTTTTTGTATTTCATTAAATGTTCAGTGTGCACCACAAGACGTCTGTCGCGTTTCCTCCTTGCTCCCACACGCCAGCGTCACAGAAAGACGAGCCGAACAAGACGACGTATGCCAGGATACGCCACCCGAGCACCGAGGGGGAAGAGAAGGAGCAGGCGTCACCACGGCTCTTCCCCAGTCCGGCGCCAAGAAGTCCCCGTTACCGAGCAGCAGATGAAGCAGGACCCTGTCTGCACGTACCTGCTCTGTGCCGCTCGAGAGACGGAGGACGCCGAGACGGCGGAGTACTTCCGCCGATCCGCGGCACGCGCATGGGAGGAGAGACACCCCCACGCGTCCCTGGAGCTTCCACCCATGGCTGTGAGCAGCAGTAAGAGGGAGGAAGCAAGCGCACCGCTCCTGGTTCTCCCTGAGGAGGAGGAGACCAGTGAGCCGTTCATGGTGGGTGCGGGTACCTTTGCCCTCACCCCTCCCGAAGTCGAGTTCGGCAGCGACGAGTCCGGAGAAGAGAGCCCCCGCTCCTCCGTTCGTTCGGAGGAGAGTGAGGGCGAAACCAGCTGCGCTCCCTCTATTCCCGCAGCTCTCCGGACGGCCGAGGAGGAGAAGGTCAGCCCCCTGTCGTCGTTGTTCTCCGAATCGACGGTCTATTACGGGGAGGGTGACGAGGAGACCAGCTCTCTTCCCTCCAGCCACACATCCTCCACCGAGCGCCACGATGCGGAGGAGGACGTCAGCCCTCCCCCTTCCCTATTCTCGGCTCCTACCGTGTATTATGGGGAGGGGGTGGAAGTCAGTCGCCCTCCGTCCGCCTGTTCATCACCCTTGGGGCGCGAGGAAGAGAGCGAGGGGGTGGACAGCGCCTCTGGGTGTTCGGAGAGCACAGTCCACCTAGGGAAGGAGGTTCCTCAGTCTCCCTCAGCGGCGAGCAGCATGGACTGCTCCCGCTGCCCGACCCCGGAGGAACCCATGTCGCTGGGTCGGAGCGTCTCCGAGAGCGAGGAGGAGATGGAGACGTCGGGGGGCGAGGCGACGGCATCTCCAAGAGAGCAGGGGGGTCCTGGTGTGGTCAGCGGTCCAAGGTGGATGTGTCACGCGCCCTTGGAGCCGCCGCGGACACCAGCCGGCGCGCGGCACAAAGCCAGGACTCCAGCCGCGCCCAGAGGGAGAACCGAGGCTCCCCTAAGGAAGCCACCGGGAGCGCGGCCAGCGGGAGTTGCGAGCGGCGCAACGCGCGCGAGGAGTCAGAACCCAAAGACCGGAGGGACTCCGCCGCCTGTTCCGCCTGCCGCGCCCGCCCAGCCTGCTTTCCCTGGAGGGATAGCAACACCGTGTGCGCTTTGGCAGGCAGCTGGAGCGGTGCCATGGCTGCCTGTCCCTATATGTTTGTCCATTCCCCTATGTCTCCCTAATCTCCTTTTCCTGTTCGTTCCTCTTGTGTTTCATGTTCCTGTGTGCGTGTTTGTGACTGTGCCATTGTTTAATGTTTTCTCCCCTGTCTTCCCAGGGAGGGTGTGCTAGAGCTGTCCGCGGCGGTTCCCGCCGTCGGGGGTGACTGCTCTCGGAGGCTCGTGATCCCGGGGGCTCTGGACCTGCCCGTTGGTGTTTGTTCGGGGCTCTCCCGCTACGCGGGACGCTCCGGGAGTAGCGAGCCCCTGGCGGGGGGTTCTGTTACGGAACAGCTCCGGACCCTTCCCTGTGGGCGTGCCGCTATGTTGTCTGCGTGTCGTTATGTCCATGTTTGTACTTCCGTGGGTGTGGGTTGTTTGTGAGCGTGTTCGTGGTTACACCTGTGCCTTGTCTCGAGGTCACGTGGGTCTGTGTACTTCACCTATTTAATGTGCGTTAACGCGGTGTCTTGTGCTCGTCTTTGTCTAAAGTTCATGCCTGTGCAAGCCACCGCTATTTGCGTGCTTGCACCATCTGTGCTGGGCTTTGCGTTTTTGTATTTCATTAAATGTTCAGTGTGCACCACAAGACGTCTGTCGCATTTCCTCCTTGCTCCCACACGCCAGCGTCACAGTTTTGAGGACACTGTGTGATGATAGTATCAGGCTTACTGAGAGGAGCTTTCGTAAGTACGTTTCGTGAAAAATGTATGAATTTCGAACTCAGCTTGGGTTATGGTCAAACAAGGTGGCAGGCATTTTCATCAGTGATCTCCTAAACATTACAGTTTTTCTCTGTCGATTTGGTTCATTTCTCAATTGAAATTCAACACAACTGACACACAATTCAACACACAACTGAGCAAGAAGACAAGTACATTAGAGTCTCCAGTTTGAGAAATCAACGCCTCACAGGTCCTCAACTGGCAGCTTCATTAAATAGTACCCGCAAAACGCCAGTGTCAACGTCTACAGTGAAGAGGCGACTCCGGGATGCTGGCCTTCAGGGCAGAGTGGCAAAGAAAAAGCCATATCTGGCTAATAAAAGAAAAAGAATAATATGGGCAAAAGAACACAGACATTGGACAGAGGAAGATTGGAAAAAAGTGTTATGGACAGATGAATCAAAGTTTGAGGTGTTTGGATCACACAGACGAACATTTGTGAGACGCAGAACAACTGAAAAGATGCTGGAAGAGTGCCTGACACCATCTGTCAAACATGGTGGAGGTAATGTGATGGTCTGGGGTTGCTTTGGTGCTGGTAAAGTGGGAGATTTGAACAAGGTAAAAGGGATTTTGAATAAGGAAGGGTATCACTCCATTTTGCAACAGCATGCCATACCCTGTGGACAGTGCTTGATTGGAGCCAATTTCATGCTGCAACAGGACAATGACCCAAAGCACACCTCCAAATTATGCACAAACTATTTAGAGAAAAAGCAGGCAGCTGGTGTTTTATCGGTAATGGAGTGGCCAGCGCAGTCACCAGATCTCAACCCCATTGAGCTGTTGTGGGAGCAGCTTGACCGTACAGTGGGGAAAATAAGTATTTAGTCAGTCACCAATTGTGCAAGTTCTCCCACTTAAAAAGATGAGAGAGGCCTGTAATTGACATCATAGGTAGACCTATGAGAGACAAAATGTAAAAAAAATTTGAGAAAATCATTTTGTCTGACTTTTAAAGAATTTATTTGCAAATAATGGTGGAAAATAAGTATTTGGTCACCTACAAACAAGCAAGATTTCTGGCTGTCACAGACCTGTAACTTCTTTTTTAAGAGGCTCCTCTTTCCCCCACTCATTACCTGTATTAATGGCACCTGTTTGAAGTCGTTAACAGTATAAAAGACACCTGCCCACAACCTCAAACAGTCACACTCCAAACTCCACTATGGTGAAGACGAAAGAGCTGTCGGAGGACACCAGAAACCGAATTGTAGACCTGCACCAGGCTGGGAAGACTGAATCTGCAATAGGCAAGCAGCTTGGTGTGAAGAAATCTACTGTGGGAGCAATAATCAGAAAATGGAAGACCTACAAGACCACTACTAATCTCCCTCGATCTGGGGCTCCACGCAAGATCTCAGCCCGTGGGGTCAAAATGATCACAAGAACGGTGAGGAAAAATCCCAGAACCACAAGGGCGGATCTAGTGAATGACCTGCAGAAAGCTGGGACCAACGTTACAAAGGCTACCATCAGCAACACACTACGACGCCAGGGACTCAGATCTTGCAGTGCCAGATGTGTCCCCCTGCTTAAGCCAGTCCATATCCAGGCACGTCTGAAGTTTGCTAGAGAGCATTTGGATGTTCCAGAAGAGTATTGGGAGAATGTCATATGGTCAGATGAAACCAAAGTAGAACTATTTGGTAAAAACACAACTCGTCGTGTTTGGAGGACAGTGAATGCTGAGTTGCATCCAAAGAGCACCATACCAACTGTGAAGCATGGGGGTGGCAACATCATGCTTTGGGGCTGTTTCTCTGCAAAGGGACCAGGACGACTGGTCCGTGTACATGAAAGAATGAGTGGGGCCATGTATTGTGAGATTTTGGGTGCAAACCTCCTTCCATCAGCAAGGGCAATGAAGATGAAATGTGGCTGGGTCTTTCAGCATGATAATGATCCCAAGCACACTGCCAGGGCAACAAAGGAGTGGCTTCATAAGAAACATTTCAAAGTCCTGGAGTGGCCTAGCCAGTCCCCCGATCTCAACCCCATCGAAAACCTTTGGAGGGAGTTAAAAGTCCGTGTTGCCCACCGACAGCCCCAAAACATCACTGCTCTAGAGGAGATCTGCATGGAGGAATGGGCCAACATACCAGCAACAGTGTGTGCCAACCTTGTGAAGACTTACAGAAAACGTTTGACCTCTGTCATTGCCAACAGAGGATATACAACAAAGTATTGAGATGAACTTTTGTTATTGACCAAATACTTATTTTCCACCATTATTTGCAAATAAATTCTTTAAAAGTCAGACAAAATGATTTTCTCAATTTTTTTTTCACATTTTGTCTCTCATAGTTGAGGTCTACCTATGATGTCAATTACCGGCCCCTCTCATCTTTTTAAGTGGGAGAACTTGCACAATTGGTGACTGACTAAATACTTATTTTCCCCACTGTATGGTACGAAAAAAGTGCCCATTAACCCAATCAAACTTGTGGGAGCGGCTTCTGGAAGCATGGGGTGAAATTTCTCCAGATTACCTCAGCAAATTAACAGCTAGAATGCCAAAGGTCTGCAATGCTGTAATTGCTGCTAAGGGAGCATTCTTTGACGAAAGCAAAGTTTAAAGTAGAAAATTTTTTCAAAAAAAAAAAAAAACATTATTTCTACCTTGTCAATGTCTGGACTATATTTCTATTCATTTTGCAACTCATTTGATAAATAAAAGTATGAGATTTCAGGGAAAACACAAAATTGTCTAGGTGACCCCAAACTTTTGAACAGTAGTGTATGTATGTGTATATATATATATATATATATATATATATATATATATATATATATATATATATATATATATATATATATATGTGTGTGTATGTATATATATATTTATGTTTTATAGCTCATAGTTGTAGCAGAGGTTCCATTTACACACTCCAACAGGAGGAGGCTGTATGTGATCAGGTTGTTTTGAAGTACAGTAAGTTTCTAATTTCAGTTTTTTCCAGTCAAACAGTTGTCTTTTTTGAATTTCAGATTTGCTTTTGTCAATAAATTGCAGTGTGAACAATACAGTCAAACAATATTGCTCTATACATTTGATTCCAGGCCAATGTCTTGCTATCAGTCTCCCACATGTGTAACTTTGAATTCCGTTTAAGTTTATATTTTGTGTGTAACATGTTTGTTTCATTTGATATACCACAGAATGTGCAGCGTTCTTGTAATCAAAAGCTTAGCTAGTTTACATCAGAATATACTTAGAGTCTGCACTGAATGTGACTTACAGTTGTGTTGACGTGGCTAAGTATTTTAACTGCCTTGTTCATAGTCAATGAAACACAGACTAAATATTCTGATGGCACTGACAAATTGACTGACCTAAATATTTGCTTTTGAGGCAAAAACAAAGAATTTTGAGTGAAGTATGTGCTTTTGCAGGTATTTAATTGAGTTCATTCAACAGTTTCTGTGAATGCACTTGTGATACCAATGTAAATCATGATGTGAGAAATGTACCAAATCGACTGAGAAAAACTGTAAAAAAATAAAAATAAATCAAATGTGGCATAATTTTCAGGTTTTTGTCCTTCTTTAAGGTCTAATTTGCCCAAATTCTGTGTTATGTCCTTTATTGCCACAAAACTTTGTCATGTGCTCGATGTTCACACATTCTCACTGGGCCATGTCCTTGAGAACCACCTGTTGTCCATTATTTGAATATATTTCTCACCCATGAATCAAAGAAGTGAGCAATTAATCAACCTGTCAGGCGGAGTGCAGGGGTCACGTGTGAGGTCAGCAGTCACATGTGGGCTCGGGTCGAGTTTTCTCCCCATCCTGCATCATCAAACTAAGGTGAGGGAAGCAGAGAGAAAGACAAAAGAAAAAGCGGGATGATTCAGGACGTTTTCCAGAGGGATGAGTGAGACGTGAAGGTAGAGGCACAGTGTGGCGAATCTCCGTCCGAGCAAACGGTCTGGATGTGAAGGAGCGTCCCGGTTTTCGTTATGTGCCTTTGCAGCACATTACTGCTGTATGGATGGTCTTCCTCACCCATTCGACTGTGTGTCCTGTCCCGGTTCTGTGCTCTTCCATGTTTTGGATTTTGCTGGGTCTTACCTTCTCAGGGTATTTATGTTTTGAATGTGTTAGCATCTGTTGCCAAGAGGTTCCAGCCAGAATTATTAATCTATAGAATACAATGCTATCATAGAAAACAATTGGCATTTATTAAATTATGCAGTTATTTAGATCAGGGATAATTAAAATATTCAGCATGCGTGAGAGGGCCGTATGCCTGTGTCTCTTCCTCTCCCCAAACCTGTCCTCTGCTGCCCCCTGACAGTGCAAGCTTTTCTTTTAACCATGCTGAATTTTCATAATAAAATGCTGTATAAATGCTATTTGGTTTTAGACACCAGTATGAAATTGTTAAAAGTTGAAGCACAATATGCATAGTCATCATGGTCAACACTATTCATTGTGGTGGTACGTTGTAAGATACTTACAACCTTAAGGTGCTATAATGCATTTCAGGTCTATTCTACAATTAATAGAACCAAAACTCAAAAGAGGAATGGATTCTCCTGTGTATGGCATCACCTGATAGATGAATTTAGTAAGATAGTCATATCTCTCTCCAGACTCCATCTCCTTCCCACACAGACAGGAAGACAGACACACAGATAGATAGATAGATAGATAGATAGATAGATAGATAGATAGATAGATAGACAGATAGATAGATAGAGGTGGAGCCTATAACACATGTACAGGATCCCTGAATTATGTTAGTTTTTCTCAGTCGATTTGGTTAATTTCTCAGATCAGAATTGAAATTCTCAAAACTGTTTATTCAATCTCCAAATCTCTTTTGCACTTGTGCACATCATAATCGAATGTTTTATTGAGTTTCATATTATGTAAATGCTTTTGTACATTTACCAAATGGTTATGAACAATTGTTTGGTTTTTTTCATTATCAATTGCTTATGTCATGTTTATCAAAATGTGTTCTACGGATTGTCTGTTGAATTGTCTTGCCCTCCAAAACATTTAGGCTTTAGATCATTACCTAGATCATGAAATGCAAAAGTGCTGAACATGTTCTCGTAATTTCTCAGGCATCATTTAATTTTTTTTCTTTTTTTAGATTTTGGTCATTTGTCCTAACTTGATTAAATTGTTCGCAGGTGAACATTCAGTTACAGTAAGAAAGGTAATTTGTGAAGGTTTAGATCAACCAATGGTCTCAACCATAGGTCAGAGGTGTGTCTCATGAACCTTTACTGTAATTGGCAAACATTTATAGATGCTAAACACTGCAGTATCACAAACTCTCATAATGAAGAGACAAGGCCATGTCCAGGGTAAACAGCCAAGCAGAGGGGTAAGACTGTGTGGTGTAGAGGGATAGGTGTAGAGGGGTAAGACTGTGTGGTGTAGAGGGATAGGTGTAGAGGGGTAAGACTGTGGTGTAGAGGGGTAAGACTGTGTAGTGTAGAGGGGTAAGACTGTGTAGTGTAGAGGGGTAAGACTGTGTGGTGTAGAGGGGTAAGACTGTGTGGTGTAGAGGGGTAAGACTGTGTGGTGTAGAGGGGTAAGACTGTGTGGTGTAGAGGGGTAAGACTGTGGTGTAGAGGGGTAAGACTGTGTGGTGTAGAGGGGTAAGACTGTGTGGTGTAGAGGGGTAAGACTGTGTGGTGTAGAGGGGTAAGACTGTGTGGTGTGGAGGGGTAAGACTGTGTGGTGTGGAGGGGTAAGACTGTGTGGTGTAGAGGGGTAAGACTGTGTGGTGTAGAGGGGTAAGACTGTGTGGTGTAGAGGGGTAAGACTGTGTGGTGTAGAGGAGTAAGACTGTGTGGTGTAGAGGGGTAAGACTGTGTGGTGTAGAGGGGTAAGACTGTGTGGTGTAGAGGGGTAAGACTGTGTGGTGTAGAGGAGTAAGACTGTGTGGTGTAGAGGGGTAAGACTGTGTGGTGTAGAGGGGTAAGACTGTGGTGTAGAGGGGTAAGACTGGTGTAGAGGGGTAAGATTGTGTGGTGTAGAGGGGTAAGACTGTGGTGTAGAGGGGTAAGACTGTGGTGTAAGGCTGAGGTGACTGTAACGAGGCACCCCCGAACACGGTGGTGTCGCGCTGGTTTCGAGGAGTGTAGGACTCAAGTGCAAACCCACTAAAAGCAAAAGGCAAAAAACAGCCAAACAGAAACCTCCGCGACAGCGGGAAAACGAAAACAAAAAACCCAGAGGGAACAACAGAAGAACTACACGGAGAACTCGACGTGAGTATAGACCAGGTAAGTAAACAAACAAAAACACGCGGAAGGGAAAACAACGCGTCTTAAGAAATAACGGGAAAACGAAAATCACATGGAGAACGGCTCAACATGTCAAAAGGAGAAATAAAATAGATGAAGCTTAGGTAGGCAAGACCTAAGCTTCTACCAGATTACCTGTCAGCCTGTCCACCAGAACACTGGTAGACAAACCGACATAGAACAGAGAGGGAAGAAACAAACAGAACGTACGAGAGACAAAACCTGAGAACACTCAGGGGAGAAACAGAAGTAAACAGAGAAACGTAGCAACTGCACAAAGGCGAGAGTAACTGGCTTAGGCTGCGAGCGTGAATACAACTAACAACTTCAGCAAAGGACTGCTGAAGTTGCTCGCCTTAAGTAGGCTGCAAACACCTGCAGCCTATTGTGCCTGATTGCCCCCAGGTCTAGCTCGCGGGCTCCTCCTTGTGGCGACCGGAGGAACTGTCCTGGGTCCAACCCTGACAGAATCCCCCCCTCTAGGCCCGAGACCTCACGGGCCCAGGGCAACAGCCCTGTCGCGATAGAAGGCAGCAATCAGAGAAGGATCCAGGATGCGAGCCCTGGGAACCCAAGACCGCTCCTCAGGCCCGTAACCCTCCCAATCCACCAGGAATTGGTCCCGCCCCCTGACCCGATGGATGTCCAAAAGACGCCGCACCGTATAAACCAGACCCCCACCAACCATACGAGGCGCAGGAGGAGCCGGGGCGGGAGAAGAACCACACAAGTACGGCCGGAGAAGGGACACGTGAAACACCGGGTGGACACGCATGGACGGAGGGAGGACCAAACGGTAGGTGACCGGGTTGATTCGATGGTCGACCTTAAACGGGCCCAGGAAGCGAGGAGCCAGTTTCTTGGTGCCACCCCGAACCGGCAAGTTACCCGCCGCCAACCACACCCGCTGACCAGGACGAAAAGACAGCGCCGGGAGACGATGCCTGTTGGCGCTGCGGCAATAGGCAGAGGAGGCCTTCAACAGGGCCGAGCGGGCACGCGACCAAGCCTTGCGGCAGCGCCGGAACTGAGCCCTAGCGGAAGGCACAGCCACGGCCTGCTCGTGATCGGCAAACAGCGGAGGGGCATACCCGAATAAGCACTCAAAGGGCGACATGCCCAGAGCCGAATGCCACAGCGTGTTGTGGGCGTACTCAGCCCACAACAGGTGGTCGGCCCAGGAGGCAGGGTTAGCGGATGCCAGGCACCTGAGGGTCTGCTCCAGGTCCTGGTTAACACGCTCGGTCTGACCGTTACACTGGGGGTGGAAACCTGAAGACAGGCTAGCGGAAGCGCCGAGGAGGGTCAGGAATGCTTTCCAAAAGCTGCTAGCGAACTGGGGTCCTCTATCGGACACCACGTCTTGAGGAAACCCATAGTTGCGGACGATGTGAAGCAGCAAGAGAGACGCGGTCTCCCGGGCGGAGGGCAGCTTGGGCAGACCGATGAACTTGCTGAATTTAGAGAATCTGTCGACAACTACTAGAATGGTGGTTAACCCCTTAGAAGACGGAAGCCCGGTGACAAAGTCTAAGGCGATATGAAACCACGGTCTGGAGGGCGTGGGTAAAGGACGCAACAGCCCCCTGGGCTTGCTACGAGGCGCCTTGCTTCGGTTACACACCTCGCAGGAGGCCACGAAGTCACGGATCTCCTGATCCATTGCGGGCCACCAAAACCTTCTCTTTATTAGTTCGGTGGTCCGCCTAGCACCGGGGTGTGCCGCGTATCGTTCGGTGTGTCCCCACAAGAGAACCTTACGCCGGGCGGTCGAGGGAACATAGAGACAGCCAGGAGGAACACCGCTAGGGCCGGGTTCGTTGGCGAGTTCGTCCTGAACTGTCTTTTCGATTCCCCACCGGATGGGTGCAACAACTACTCCTGGGGGAAGCACAGTTTCAGGCGGACTGTCAATGAGAGGCGGCTCCCACTGACGAGACAAAGCGTCGGGCTTCGTGTTCTTAGAGCCGGGACGGTATGACAAAGTAAAATCAAAGCGACTAAAAAACAGAGCCCATCTGGCCTGTCTGGCATTGAGGCGCTTGGCCTGCTGGAGATATGTCAGGTTTTTGTGGTCCGACCAGACCAGGAAAGGGTGGCGGGCTCCCTCCAGCCAGTGCCGCCACTCCTCTAAAGCCATTTTAACGGCCAGGAGTTCTTTGTCCCCTACGTCGTACCGCCTCTCCGTAGGGGTGAACCGGTGCGAAAAATAGGCGCAGGGATGCAGCTTAGGAGGGTCCCCGACCCTCTGTGAGAGAACAGCCCCAACGCCCAAATCAGAGGCGTCGGTTTCGACAATGAAAGGGAGCTCAGGATCAGGAACCCGTAGCACCGGAGCACTGGTAAAAAGACCCTTCAGTGTCTCAAACGCCTTCTGGGCTTCCGGGGTCCAGGTGAACTTCCCCAATTTCTTGCTAGTGAGGGCCGAGAGCGGAGCAGCAAGAGAGCCAAAACCCCTAATAAACCGCCTGTAAAAATTGGCAAATCCCAGGAAGCGTTGGACTAAACGAACGGACGTGGGCACGGGCCATTGAGTCACAGCTTTGATCTTGGCGGGTTCCATAGCCAGTTGACCCTTGGCAACGATGAACCCCAAGAAGGCTACCTCGGAGACGTGGAACAGGGACTTCTCCAGTTTTACATAGAGATGGTTCTCTAGTAACAACTGGAGGACGCGGCGTACGTGTTGCTGGTGTTCTTGAACGGTACAGCTATATATTAAAATATCGTCAAGGTAGACGTAGGCGTAATCATCTAGAGTCTCTCTAAGGACACCGTTTACAAACCGCTGGAAAGCCGCGGGTGCGTTCATGAGCCCAAACGGCATGACTAAATACTCGTAATGCCCAGAGGGTGTATTGAAGGCGGTTTTCCATTTGTCGCCTTCTCTGACTCGCAACAGATTGTACGCACTTCTAAGGTCTAACTTAGTGAAGACCGTCGCCCGTTGAAGGGCCTCGAAGGCGGAGGACATGAGCGGCAAGGGGTGGCGGTCTTTGATGGTGATCTTATTTAGTCCCCTGTAATCTATGCAAGGGCGAAGGCCCCCATCCTTTTTCCCTACAAAGAAGAACCCGGCACCTGCGGGAGAGGTAGAGGGACGGATGGTACCAGCAGCGAGCGCTTCCTGAATGTAGGACTCCATAGCCTTGCGTTCAGGCAACGCCAAGGAAAACAAACGACCCCTAGGGGGAGTGGTACCAGGTAAGAGGTTGATGGCAATGTCGCAGGCTCTATGCGGGGGTAGGAAGCCTGCTTTGCGCTTGCTAAAAACGTCTTTAAGGTCATGGTAAACAGCAGGGACTTTCTCCAAGCCTGCTATTTTTTCTTGGCTTTCCCCGGGTTTACTGCAGTGGGGCGCCAAGCACGACTGTTCGCACACTTTGCTCCAACGATTGATAGATAAATTGAGCCAATCAATGTCAGGGTTGTGGCGTTGGAGCCAGGGAAACCCCAAAATCAGCTGCAGTTTGGGCGCAGCGATGACATAAGGGGTGAGGGTTTCATGATGGTTCCCTATCGTCACTGTTAGAGGGACGGTTTGGTGGGTTATATCCCCTGAGGTGAGCAACCTGCCATCCATAGCAGACACCGAGAGGGGTTTTTCTAAAGGAACCAGAGGTATGGAGAGAGAGGCTACGAGGGCGGAGTCAATGAAATTGCCAGTAGCCCCAGAGTCAACGAGAGCTAAAACCCGGTGTTCGTCTGAACCCCTCCACGAGACCACTACGTGGGGCATCAGACCGCAGGCGGGGAAATAAGCGCCATGACCCGTCGGTGCAACCCCGTTCACCGACGGGTCTGCCCTTTTCCCTGTAACTCGGGACACTCTGCGATTCTGTGATCAGCCCGGCCGCAATAAAGACATTTACCCTCCCTTAAGCGGGTTTGTCTTTCCTGACGGGAGAGGCGAGTGTGCCCTAACTGCATGGGCTGTTCAGATGCCTCGCCTTCCCCGTGAGTGGTCTTGCGCACAGGAGACACTGACTTAGTGCTGGGTGGTGCAAACAAACGGCGGTGTTGTTGTTTACGATCCCGTAACCGGTTATCCAACCTAATGGTGAGTTCTATAGCATCATCCAGACCACTGGGAGGCTCTCTGAGGGACAGTTCGTCCTTTATCTCTTCACTCAATCCCTCTATGTAAATAGCCCCCAGCGCCTCTGAACCCCAATCACTCTCCGCCGTCAGTGTGCGGAAGTCTAGAGAGTATTCTGCCACCGTTGATCTGCCCTGCCGTAAACGCAACAGTTTAGACGCGACCATACCCCCAGAAGCCGGATGAAAGAACGTCTGCCGCATAGCCCGAGAGAATCGCTCAAAAGAGGAACAGATGTCCGGTTGGTTCTCCCACACCGGTGTAGCCCACCGCAGCGCTTTCCCTGACAGCAACGCCATGACATAGGCCACCTTGGCACATTCGGTAGGAAAACGGGATGGCTGCTGCTCAAAGATCAGGGAGCACTGCAATAAAAACCCCCTACATTCGTCGGGATCCCCGCTGTAACGCGCCGGAGCGGGCAAAGCGGGTTCGGCACGGGAGTCGGCAGGCAGCCCGACAGCCCCGGAGGAAACGAGAGGGCTGGGAGCCGCAACAGGCTGATCTGGCTTTTGAACCGCGAGGGCGATAGCCTGGAGCTGGGTGTGTATCTCTTGTAATGCTAGCTCGTGCCTGCCGATAGCCTGCCCTTGTATGGCGAGGGCATTCCGCACCTCGTCGGCAGCTGGGTTAGCTGAGTCCATAACTGGCTGAAGTTGTTCTGTAACGAGGCACCCCCGAACACGGTGGTGTCGCGCTGGTTTCGAGGAGTGTAGGACTCAAGTGCAAACCCACTAAAAGCAAAAGGCAAAAAACAGCCAAACAGAAACCTCCGCGACAGCGGGAAAACGAAAACAAAAAACCCAGAGGGAACAACAGAAGAACTACACGGAGAACTCGACGTGAGTATAGACCAGGTAAGTAAACAAACAAAAACACGCGGAAGTGAAAACAACGCGTCTTAAGAAATAACGGGAAAACGAAAATCACATGGAGAACGGCTCAACATGTCAAAAGGAGAAATAAAATAGATGAAGCTTAGGTAGGCAAGACCTAAGCTTCTACCAGATTACCTGTCAGCCTGTCCACCAGAACACTGGTAGACAAACCGACATAGAACAGAGAGGGAAGAAACAAACAGAACGTACGAGAGACAAAACCTGAGAACACTCAGGGGAGAAACAGAAGTAAACAGAGAAACGTAGCAACTGCACAAAGACGAGAGTAACTGGCTTAGGCTGCGAGCGTGAATACAACTAACAACTTCAGCAAAGGACTGCTGAAGTTGCTCGCCTTAAGTAGGCTGCAAACACCTGCAGCCTATTGTGCCTGATTGCCCCCAGGTCTAGCTCGCGGCCTCCTCCTTGTGGCGACCGGAGGAACTGTCCTGGGTCCAACCCTGACAGTGACAAAACAGAGGAAGAGGTTTATCCCAGGTGAAATAAGGGCAACAATCATGTTTTTATATGTAAGTCATGGTCTTACAACGGCTGAAGCTGGTCGCTGGGTGCAGCTGAATATTGGAAGAACTGTGTCTTCACAAAATGTGAAAATGTGTATGTAATTCAGAAATGTGCTCTCTTCTGTAATGCTGCACATTCTAAAATAAATTCTGAAATGTTATTCAATAGTCATGTGTAACTTTGTTTTCTGTGTAAGTTTATATTTAGTGTGTAACATGTATTGTTTCATTTGATATACCACAGAATGTGCAGCATTCTTGAAATCAAAAGCTTAGCTAGTTTCCATCAGAATAGTCTGCACTGCCCGTGACTTATAGTTGCACTGACAACATGACTAAGTATTTTGACTGCCTTGTTCATAGGAAATGGCACACAGACTAGATATTCTAATAGCACTGACAAATTGATTGACCTAAATATTTTGAGGCAAAAACAAAGAATTCTGAGTATAGTATGTCCTTTTGCAGGTATTTAATTGAGTTTTGCTGTTTGCACTAACTGTTTTGAGAAATGCACTTGTTGGGATGCCAATGTAAACCATGATGTGAGAAATGTACCAGATCGACTGAAAAAAACTGTAGAAATACTCCTGTTATGCCTTATGCCACAGGCTACTTGACATTTATATGTACAGAAAAACACACGAAAAACCAAATAGTACCCATAATGTTACAATAATAATGGTGGTGTGGGGGTGGAGGGAGTTATAATAAAGGTATCACTGTGTCTTGCAGACAAAATTTAGTCATATTAAATTAGCATTCAATAGCAAATATAGCCAAAAAAAAGCCAGGAACAAAAGAGAATGCTCTCCACTCACCCTTTGTTGTCACATGTTAATGGTGTCAGTGAAACAGCGATGTTTGAGCAAGCAGTCACTTCAGCAGAGATGAGATGGAGCAGGGAAGAGAGGGGGAGGGGCCCACTGCTTAATTAGCCACTGGCATGTTCCCTTTAATAATGCAGCATAAAATATCAGCTAATAACTTCATGCAGTAAGGCACACTCCACACTTTGGTTCACACACCCATGCACATGTAAAAATGCACATATGAAGATCTGAAGTTTTCAGCATATACTGTCAACAGGCCCTGAAACTCAAAATCAGTACATAATTACATAATCAGGAGAAGTCCACATTAGCCCAACCTACACTTCAGCAGACAAGTACAGCAGATACTCAAAGACATGAACTTGAAGTGAATAATTTTTGGGGTTTTATTTGGGGGGGGGGGTGGTTTGGGGGTTAGAGTTTTCTCGAAGCATGGTTTTATTTTAAATTAGGATTTTTAATCCATGTAGGATTTTATTTGTCATTTTTGTAATATCAGATTTTAAAACAAGCATAAAAGTTCCTAAATTTTCCTCTTTCAGGGCTGTTGTATTTAATCTTAGCTGTTCAGAGCTGTTGTGTTTATTTCTAGAGCTGTTCAGAGCTGTTGTCTTTTTTTGCTGCCAAAGCTGTGATTGCCATTGCATTACATTTATGAAACCCAGTATTTTTATCCATTTGATATATTCCTTCCTAGGTAGTCATGTGACCACTGTGATACAAGAGCCTAGCCAGTTTTTCACGAGAAATGAAGCTAAAATTTAATTGGCCTAAAAGTCTTATCTAAAACTTGTAATCTTGTGTTACATTAGAAAGTGTTTTTATTTGATCCCTTAATTCAACATAAGAAATGCAATTGTTAGCATTAGAATATATATATATATATATATATATATATATATATATATATATATATAATATATATATATATATATATATATATATATAATTCATAACTACTTTGAAAAAAACAAAACCTTTATCTTTATTTTTTGGTGTGTGTATGTGTGTGGGTGGGGGAGGTGTTCTGTGTCATGGAGGATGTTAGGAGATTGTGTCCCCTCCAATACTCAAAGGAAAGAATACCTTCCTGTTGTTGTGGAAGATGCACACAGAGTTGTCACAGCACAACCATCAGGTTAGCAGCATGTGCGTGTTTGTGGAGTTCCCAGGAGGATGTGCCAGTGTGCGAGGCCCCTGCCTGGTCCCACCGGGGCCCTTCTCTACCCACCCCCACCCCCCACCTCCCACATTGGGCTGCTCTGTGCTCACAGAAGGCCTCATGGGGCTGGCAGCTGTGTGTTGGCAGCTGGCCCAGAGTTCAAGAGAAGCATGCACTCTCACACCCTCAGAAGTGCATGACTGAACACACCAACATCACACACACACACACACACACACACACACACACTCTACATCAGACACAGGAGACTTGCATCTCCTGGCTGAGGACTTTTATTTGGTATTTGTTTGCTGAGATTTAAAACAGAATTTCTTATTTATGTTTATAATCTATGTTGTAAAAAGGGATTAAGAACTACAACACAATTTTGAGATAATCCAGTTGCATTGGCTTTTCAATTAGTAGTTCAGCCATTTAATAATTTTAATGCTGGACAACAATGTATATATAAATAATGCGTCTAATGCAGTACCTCAGTATCTCAGGAAAAATACATGAGCACATGCATATACATTCACTTCAAAATAGTTAAAGAACACAGTTTGTCTTCATAATATGATCTGGAGCTACAGCTATCTCTTCACATATTGCCTGTTAAAATCTTACACACACTTGACACAAAACTGTCAGATGCTCTGGGGTCAACACTTACAAAACAGAAGGTTTCTTGGTAACACAGTACTGCCCTTCGAAAGTTTCACCCCAAATAGAGACATTCTGCCTGTCATCACTGTATGCATTCATTTCATTGCCATGCTCATGAATATTTAATTACTCCTTTACATTATGAATAAAAGATGAAAAAGGAGAAGGACAGAGCTTGAGGAAGCGGCACTATAGGAGTTTGCACACGCTGGATTTCACCAAGATTATAGCAATCCTTAAAAGGGTGTCAGAGGCTGCATGAAAACAGAAAGTGGGTATCATGTTGCTTACCACTAGTCATGCTCACTATAGTTTCAGAAGGATGCAAACATTTAGGTGTACAGAAGATATTTGCATGGCAGTTATCTTACTAGAACAGAAGATAAGGAGTAAAACCATTATAACATAAAATATCTAAAGTAAAAATACAATAAATGGTACAAAATTGCAATTGCTTTTGCAAAATGAACAATAACATTTTTATTTTACTATTTGCAGGAATGTGTATTTATCAGGGTCTATCTAGCAATGCCTAATGTCTATAATCATATTAAATTAATATGTCATCATCTCATTGTGCCAAGCAGTTTAGTAGCTGTTAAAATAGTTCTTGAACAGCTTGCTTTGCATGCTGTGATTATCATATCTGATTGCATTGCTCAGACTCTGCCAGAACCACATCTCGGCTGAAGGGTTCCTGGGCCATTCTCGCAACTGCAAGATTCTGGAATGCTGGTGGACTGGCTCCAGCAGGATTAACACCATCACATCCATTCCTTCCTCCAGTAGCCTCTGTTGAACAAGGTAAGTGGCTACCTTAAAAATTACACTGACTACAAAACTTTCTGTGAGCGCAAAAACAGACTTCCTGTCGGACACTTTGGTTAAGGTTCTCCATGATGGGTGACCCGGGGTTCCAGTCTTGATCTTCCAGACACAGCGGCCGGACTCTCTTACCCTTATCCTCCAGTTCAACTCGCAGGTGGTTCAAACGAAAGTTGTTTGGGGTAGGCGGGGTATATGGTCATTAAATGACTTGTGCGCTAGGTGCCATCCTGCAACAATTATAGTTTATTTTAATTAATTTGTATTCTGAGCTTGTGATTAGGCGGGCCCAGCTGCCAATCAGGCCCGCCCGTAGATCCGCCCCTGCTTGGGAGGACCAAGACTCAAAAGGCAACCCATCCCCCATTGGGCAGCCCGTTAACACACAAATTACACAAAAGCAAACTATACAAACGAATACACAAGTCACACACAAATCACACAATCAGACTAAGTATAAAGTAACTAGAATGAAAGTTCTGGGTGTTGATATTGTTAATGTAAATGTCTTGTGTTGAAAGCCAGGTTTTCGTTCCGTGTCGGAGTGATGATACTGGTATTGTAGGCTCCGACTGCAGTGTTACTCCCCAGGTGAACCTCGGAGAACAAAGATATGTGATGTGGTAAATATGTAACAGATTATTCAAAGGCCAAAGTAAACAGGTAAGTCTTTAGTTGAGGTTTAAACATTGAGACCGTGTCTGAGTCCCGAATAAAGGCAGGAAGATTATTCCACAGTTGTGGAGCTTTAAAAGAAAAGGCTTTTCCACCTGCTGTGATCTTTTTGATCCTAGGAACAGTTAATAACCCTGCGTCCTGCGAACGAAGTGAACGTGCTGGGTTGTAATGATCAATAAGTTCACTAAGATACTCTGGAGCTAGGCCATGCAGTGTTTTATATGTTAATAAAAGTATTTTATAGTCAATACGGAATCTAATTGGCAGCCAGTGTAATGACGATAGTAGGCCTACGGGTGATCAAATGTGATCAAATTTTTTAGTTTTCGTTAGAACTCGCGCTGCTGCGTTCTGGACCAGTTGGAGTTTGTTTATCGATTTACCAGAACATCCTGCTAGAAGACGAGTAATAATCTAGATGAGAGGATATGAATGCATGGATTAGTTTTTCTGCATCACTAGTATTTAATATGTTTCTAATTTTGGCAATGTTGCGCAAGTGAAAGAACGCTACCCTAGTTATATTATTAATATGTGTATCGAACGAGAGATCTGGGTCTATTGTGACGCCCAAGTTCTTTACCTCTGCGCTGGGGGTTATAGTAAAAGAATGTAGATTCAATGCTACATTACGTATCTTGTCTCTTGCTGCCCTAGACCCAATTATTATTAGTTCTGTTTTATCCGGGTTTACTGCTAGAAAGTTACACGCCATCCAATGTTTTATCTCTTCTACACATTTCTCTCTACACATTCATTTTACTGTTTACACCTAAATCATCGGGTTTTGCCGATAAATATAGTTGTGTCGTCTGCGTAGGAGTGGAAGCTGATGTCGTGCTTATGCATAATCTCGCCTAATGCCAAGCGCAGATGTAACAGAGGTGAAATGAAACTTTTTGATGGTTTAAAATCCCACCAAATACTTTTCAGCATTTTGTACATATTTGTGTTACTTGTGTGGGGGAGTTCTTTTATTTTGTTAAATGAGTTGTAATTATGTACCGTTTCTTTAAGAGACGCCATTTTGTGTGCGCGTTCTTGCGTCATTCTCAGTGTTTGAGAAGTGAGCTAAGAGAAGGTATGTAATTCATGGCTCCAAAGTTAACTTATTTTTTTCATTCATTAGAAATGTTATAAGTAAACAGTGTGTAGTAAAAAATATAATAAGTATGAGTGTAGACGTGTGTGTAAGCTGTAGTCTAGCTGTGAACTTTGTAAATGGTCATTTTTGTACATTTCATTCGATGTATGTTTCTCCGCTCTAAAGAGCTAGTTTCCCATGTGCTGAGGGAGAGTGCCACGCAGGCTACACATTCACTACAGTCGTCAGATTTTGTTTAATTTGTTTGCTCATACAGATCAGTCACCAGCACAAATAAAAAGAACTGTTTGAATCGACTGGGATCCGAGTCTCCATTCAGCCAGAGTAACACAACACAGAGACACAACGCAGGGTTACAGACTACACGACTTTTTTGTCCCTCACGATGTTCACTATGTCAGATTAGCAGTTATATTCGTTTCATGTCGTACTCGAGGAACTGGCAACACTACACGTTAGTCACTGACCAAACATCGTCCGCCTCCCGGCGTGAGTTCGTAGATCATCGCACGGGGGCGGGGCATAGAAGCTGACAATAATGGCTACAGTTTACATTTGTGCGCCACAGAACATTCTGTCTTCCTATTGGTCAGCGTCAGGGAGCACATCGTGGAGCATGTCAAACTAGGCGATAAAATACAAAAAATTCTAACAAGCATTCTAACATGCTTTTCGTCGGACAGTCCGACGGCGTCGCTCACGTCAAATTACTGCTCGTGGACTATGTCATACTACACGGACCTTTGTCGCTCGTGACACTGAAATTTGGATCCGACGCAGGCAATTTGTCGGCTCCGACAAAATCGGGTCAAAATTGGGCTAAATTCGTGTAGTCTGAACCGGCCATAAGGGTAACATGTAAAGTGTAAATAGAAGTGGTCCTAGGACTGTCCCTGGTGGGACACCATATTTAACCTTCACAGATTTAGAGGTTTTATTATTAACATTTACATATTGGAAGTGGTCGGTCAAATAAAATCTAAACCAGGAGAGTGCAACTCCTTTAATATCTACTGTAATGTTTCAGGGGAGGGTGTGACGCAAGTGCAAGAGAACTAATTTATTCAATACAAAACACCACGTCTAATAAACAGAATCCAGGGAGAGAACAGAACTAAGAGACATCAACTAGAAAGAGACAGACAAACCCTACCAAACAATACACACGGGGAAACACTATATGAAAACCAAAACACAATAGATACAGTGCACACACGTAACAAGGAAGCTAATATAAACGCTACGGAAAGGACACTACTACAACGGTTAAGCAAACAGGGAGATGTGAACACATGAGAACATGACAACTAATAAACCAAAACACATGAGATGCAATGAATACAGGGAAATATGAAATACCAGCAACACTACAGCATAACAAATAACTAAATAGACCACGAGAGAGTGAACCATAACATTACTAATGACGGGAAACATAAGCAACAATCACACAAGCGTAAAACACAGGGAACATTAACCAACAGACGAGCAGAGGGAGCGAAACAGGGCGAGACTAAAGTAAAGAAGAAGGAAGGCAAGACAGAGGAGTGACGAGGGACTCACGCACAAGGAATGACCCACACGGGAGTAAAACACGAGGGGGTTTTTATACACAGAAACAAGACGGTGAAACGAGACTCAGGTGTACAAGACTGACGATGAGGGCGTGACAGACAGAGGGAGGAACGAATGGGAGCGGGGAGCTAGACGGGACCAGGGAGGAGGGAGGGGCTGGACGTGACACCTACCGTGTTTTCTAGTCGATCCAGCAAAATGTTGTGGTCTACAGTAGAGGTCTGCACTCCCGCAGTAACAGTGATGCCGGTAACGCGTTACTTAGTAACGCGTTACTGTAGTCGGACTACTTTTTTCAGTAACGAGTAGTCTAACGCAACTACTATTTAAAAACTAGTAGTCAGATTAAAGTTACTTATCTAAAACATCGTGCGTTACTATTTCTGCATTTCGGGGGAACGTAGGTTATATTTATTCATTCTTATTTTTTGGCTACACGTTTCTTACGCGGTTACGTCATCTCTGCTCTGCGGCGCCAAAGTCAGATGGAAGGAGAGGTTCGCCTTTAGCAGCTGGAAATACAGGCATTATTTTGATTTTATTTCGGCTAAGGAAGACAACATTAAGGTCCGTTGTACACTCTGTCCTGGCGACAGAGTGCTGTCTACTTTCAAAAACACAACGTCAAACCTGAAAAAAAAAAAAAAAAACCGGGGCTTGGCGGCGAACGTAAATTGTTACCGGGCGGGGTGTAAAATTGACTAAATTCAGTATTATATCGCGATCGATCGATCGCCGGTGGTTGGCGCCAGATCGAACTAGTAACTCATTGAATCATAGATGTGGATCAGAGGTAAATAAACTGGATTTTTTTTTCGGCGTGAGATATCGGAAGTGTGGCGTAAGCGTGTGAAGACAGTCAAATGCGTGTGTCTCAATGCGTGACAGTTGGCAACCCTGTAAGTGGGCGGAGTTGAACAGAAAGACTGTCTTATTTATTTATTTAAAAAACATGTAAGCCTATTTCAAGAAAAAGTTTACAAATGCCAGTGTCATTTTTGATGTTCCGGTTAAAATACATGTCAATAAAATGAGTATTGGCAGAACTGGTAGTCATTTTCATGTTATAGGGGCGGGGGATCAGCCTCTGCTGAAAGTAACTAAAAGTAATCTAACTTAGTTACTTTTAAAAGCAAGTAGTCAGTAACTTAACTGAGTTACTTTTTAAAGAAGTAGTCAGTAGTCAGTAGTCGGATTACTGTTTCAAAGTAACTATGGCAACACTGCGCAGTAATCCCGCAGGTCCCGCGGGACCCGTCAGAATATCTTGCGGCGCGGGACAGAATTTAATTGTTATTGGCGGGAGCGGGAGTTGAATTAGTCCAGGCGATGCGGGAGCGGGACCACATAAACATGTAGAAAAATCCCGCAAATTAATAGTCTAGAAAATTATAATAATAACAACGCAATGATTTCCATGCATAAGGAACACGACAAAAACAACTAATCATTCAGTAAGTAAGCAATAAACTAATTCAAAATATTGGCTAAGCAACTGGTGAAGTGTTGCGTCATTGTGTCATTTAGATACCGAAATGGCAGAGACTGTAGACGGTCAACCAGGTGGAAAGTGTGGAAAATTCAATTAAAACAGGTGAATACACAATTAAGCCAACTATAGGAAAGTCTGATGTATGGAGGTCATATTCCAATGTAATTAATGGAGATGGAAATCGTCAACCATTTGCTTGTTGTGAGAGATGTCAGAAAGTGTTGGTGTATTGCACGGGCTTGCTCCTGAGTACCTTCAGGAACTTATTTCCTATTACGAACCCCCACGCCCACTAAGATCACAGAGTGCTGGTCTTTTATTAGTTCCAAAAATTAATAAGGTAACAGCAGGGGGAAGAGCCTTTTCTTGTAAGGCCCCCCAGCTTTGGAATAATCTTCCTAAATGCGTCCGGGACTCCGACACAGTCACAATCTTTAAGTCTAGGTTGAAAACCCACTTATTTAGTTTAGCGTTTGATAATTAATATCCCCCCTTAGATAAAAGTACAGATCCAGGGGTTCATAGACGAAGGGTTTTATGGTAGACTGGGGCGCTGGTGCTGTCGTCCTGTCACTGCTCGTGGTCACTCAAGTTTGTTGACAGTGCAGTGGATGGATGCCATTGTCTCAGAATGCCCCCAAGCCTATGTTACCTTCTGGTTCTACAGCCTTTTAGCTAGGCTGTAATAATTTAACTAAATGCCGGAGTTGCTGCCACACTCCGGAAATGTTTATAATTTTACCTGTCCTGTATATGTCCTCATACAGAGCTAATTTTCCCTGTTTCATTTCTCCACATGGCTGCCCGCCTGCTTGAGGAATAATGAGATGAGGAGACCAGTGATCCATCCTGAGCCAGCCACCTCCTGCCTAACCGGATGCATACATCATGATGGACATTATTACATATTTTTCCTTTTCTTTCTCTTCTTTCTGTCTAAATTGTTGTTGTTGTCATGGTGGCCGGTGTCAGCCAGAGGAGGATGGGTTCCCCCCCTGAGTCTTGGTTCCTCTCAAGGTTTCTTCCTCATGCAAAAAACTAGGGAGTTTTTCCTTGCCACTGTCGCCTTTGGCTTGCTCACTGGGGGCTAGGACTCGGCACTTGTAAAGCTGCTTTGTGACAACAACTGTTGTAAAAAGCGCTATATAAATAAAATTTGATTGATTGATTGATATGTCATCAGACGCCATGCGTTTGGATTGTGGTAAGAAATGGGACAGCTTTTTAAATGTTTTAATAAATACATAAGAAAATTTAAAGTACTAAATTTAATTAATGCAATTCATATTAGGATTGCGGGCGGGAGCAACAGAAATGTGTATGTGGCGGGTGGGTGTGGGATTAAAACAAGCGATTTTTTGGCCGGTGCGGGCGGGAGCGGTACTAAATCAAGCAGGAGCGGGCGGGAGCGGGATTAAAACAAGCGATTTTGTGGCGGGATCGGGATTAAAACAAGCGATTTTGTGGCGGGAGCGGGTGGGAGCGGGATTAAAACAAGCGGGAGCGGGTGGGAGCGGGATTACAAAAGCAGTTCCACGCAGACCTCTAGTCTACAGTATCAAAAGCTGCACTAAGATCTAACAGTATAAGGAACAAGACAAGCCCATTGTCGGATGATATATGTAAATCATTCACTACCCTGATTAAGGCTGTTTCAGTGCTGTGGTTCGGTCTAAATCCTGATCCATCCTTTTCATGGATACTATTTGATTGGAGATAACGGTTTAACTGATTGGAAACTGCTTTTTCTAGAATTTTAGATATAAATGGGAGATTAGAAATTGGTCTATAGTTGGCTAAAATCTGCGGATCGAGATTCTGTTTTTTAATCAAATTGTCACGTTGAGGACCCCGGCCCCTCCCTTTTGGGCGTGTGTTTACGTTGTCCACGTGTATCGTCTGCGTCTGTGGATCCTCGTGGTTGTGGTTGTGTCTTGTGATAATCTGTCTCACCTGTGGCTCGTCTCGTGCAGTGTCCTGTGCTCGTCGTTGTCTACAGTCTACATGTTGCCGTGTTCGTTTATATGTTCTACGTGCGCTATTGTGCAATATTATTAAAAATAAAAGTGACGTCTGTCCGAAGCCAGGGATTCTGTGTCTCGTCCTTCGCTCCACCCCTAACGTCACACAAATCACTACCTCACTACTCTCTAACCATAGAACAAAGTCCAAAAGGTCACATGTACAACAGAAATTATTATTCTCCAGGTACAATGTTTTGGGGTAGTTTCCATTATGTAACTGCAGTACAGTCTCGCTGATCATTTCCAGTTGGTTAAAACGAAGATCCAGCTCGTGACATTCTTGAGGAAGTTGACTCCTAGCATAGAGATCATGTTATGGCTCAAGTCTAAGATTTCCAGAGAACTTGCATGAACCGACAGTGTCTCATTTGTAAACTGCAACTTGTTCCTGCATAAATCCAGTACTTCCAGCTGAGGTAAATCATTACGATGTTCCCAGTAAAAATAAGCAAGTTGGTTTCGGTTCAGGTTGAGGTGTTTTAGGGTTCATGAGAAATAGCTCAGTATGTCATTTGGGATATGTCTGAGTTTGTTGAACGATATATCAAGATATGTTAGGTTTGTTAGAAACCTGAAAAGCCTTTTGAAATCTTTGCCCTTTTTCCACATAATGTCAAGTCGATTCCCTTGAAACTACAACTCGTTAAGAGAGCAGCTTCTTAGGGTGTTGTTACTCATTGTACTTATCTCATTCCAACTGAGATTGAGCACTTTCAGGTGCTCAAGTTTAGGCAAGAACGTGAGAGCCTGACGTGCCCCTGTCATCTCAAATTTATGTCTGTTTTGACTTAAATCCAAAACTTCCAAATCTTTAAAGGCAGACGTTAAGTGCAGGTAGACTCGGTTATGGGACAAATCCAGATATTTTAACTGAATAAACTCAGTGCCATTGAAAGATGAAATAATGACATTATTGGAAAGATTAAGACAGGTAATATTTCCCACAGGTTGCAGAAACTCTGGACTGATGTGATACATATGGTTCCTGCAGAGGTCCAGCTCTGGTCCTGTAGCCAGACACTCTGGTTTAACAAAAGGGTAGTGGTAGTAGTCTGTATCAGTGTGAACATAGGGACGTTGTACTCCCTTATCCTCTGAGTGAGCATCACTCAGACATACTTCTTCATACTTATTCCTGTTCACTGGTGATTATTCCTGTGAATGAATTCTCAATCAAAAAATTACAGATACATTTAGAAAGTTCTCAAAAACAGAAAGATTGACCTGCTGGAGCAAATTTAACCACATATTTAGAACTGAGAGGTTTTTTAGACTAAAGAGAGGTTTGAGGTCCCTTTCACAAAGAGCGTTGAACATAAATGCAAGGTTTTCAGTGATGTAAGTTGTGAAAAACCTGAGTGTGTTAGTCTTCTGGAAATTAATTGTTGGGGGTTATAGTATGATAGATCAATGACCTCCACATGAGGTAAAACAGAAAAGAACTCTCAATTTTTTATTTCACTAACCAATGTATTGAAGGAAAGATTAAAGTATTTTAAGCTTGTTAGATTCTTAAACCATGAAGAGTTTGTAATGAGTTTCCTGATAACCATAGTTCTTCCAGTTGGGACAGATGACAGAAAGCTTCTGCATCAATTTGTATTGCACCATTTTTTGTTTTACAGTGAATGCATGGGAAAGGAGTGTTGGAACAAATGGGACAATTTACAGATAAATCCAGAATTCGTAGGTTTTTTAAGCCTTTTAGTGTGGATTCTTCGATATGCTCTATCTTGTTCATGTGTAAATAGTTTTAGGAGAGATGGAGGTAAATGTGGAATCTTTTGCAATCCATTTTGTGACAAACTAAGGGTTTTCAGACAATGTAAATGGTAAAATGTGTCACTATGAACATGTAAGGACTCTTGTTGATAGTAGTTCTTGTTCAAGAGCAATTCTGTGATATTTTCATTGTTGCAAAGTTTGAACATTCAGTAGTCATAATATCATTTCCACTTACACTTAAATTCTGTAATCCATGTTGAACATCTCTTGGAACAGTTGTGATGTGATTACCATCAAGCAGCAATACTTTAAGTCTATTTAAACAAGACAAAAAGAGTTTGTCTATAACAAGGCCATTCTGTATCTTATTTCCTTTGAGATCTCTGATCATTATTGTCACGCTATGGCGGGCCCCCTACTGGTCGCCCCCGGCCACAGCGGCAGTCGTCTTGTTGCGTTGTGTTCGTCCCTCAGGTGGGCGGGGCTTATGATCCGCCTAACCCAACGGTCGTTTGTTTGTCTATATATGTCTTGTCTTTGTACCAGTTGACTGCTGGTCATTGTATCCTTCATTTGGATCATGTCACAGATTTTTGGTTTGCTATTTTCTACATTAAAACCCCCCTTTTCCCTGAGACTTGGCGTGATCGCTTCCATTTAATTTTGAACTCCCTGCCCGTCACAGTTATATTGGGTAGACTGTTAAGGAGTCCTTTGTCACTGTCCTTATTTTATTATTTTTCAGGTTGAGATGAGTGGTGTTCCACAGACAGATTTCTGGAACGTTCTGTAGTTTTCTGCTTGAACAGTCTAAATGAACATAGGTGTTCACACAATAATTTGACATCACATGGAAAGCTCTTCCAAAAGCAATGATGACCATGTGAAGAATAAACACAGAATGTCAAAATTAAAATGAACTTCATTGGAGTTGTAATGACCATAACCTGAGAATAAGGAGAAAAATATAAAATAAGATTGGTCAACTGTAACTCTCCATTGGCTGTAGAAACAGAAACTTGTCGACATAGAAATCAATAAGGATATTTTGTTAAATACATGATTCATAAATAGAGATATTTCAGTAACACATTGTTTTAGAAGGCTACATGACAGCTATATGACACCTGACTTAAACATTTTATAAATACTTACTCCAGCAAGCATAAAATGTCATAAAAGCTTACACTGTCAACTGTGATATCAAGTTGACATAATAACTAGGTCAACCGACAGATGCTTGGTGACATTAGAATGTTGGGCTGAAATATCATGTTATGATAACTGTCTTTGCAGGTCAGTTTTGCTGGTATGTCAGGGTGTCGTAATGCTGATGATATGTCAAGTGAAGCTGTTTGCAAAATTTAATAAACAGGACCCCCAGACACACACACACATCCAAACCAGACCACTCCCTACAGCCATGCCCAGACACACACACACACACATACCAGACCACTCCCTACACCCACATTCAGACACACACGCACACCAGACCACACCCTACACCCATGCCCACACACACACCAGACCACTCCCTATGCCCACACACACACACACACACACACACACACACACACACACACACACACACACACACACACATACACACAGACACACACCAGACCACTCCCTATGCCCACGCCCAGACAGACATACACACACACACACATACACCAGACCACTCCCTCGCTCACAGTCCCCTACCTACTTGCACACCTTCTCATCAGCACATGCACCTGTTCTCTATTCCCTGCCTAACGAGCATCCTGGGGGCACCGCTGTGAAAGTGATCATGTTATGTGCTTTGCCCATCGAGTGGATATTTAACACTATAACGTCTTTTGTATGTTTACGGTGCTACCAAAAGCAAAAATGTTGTGTCATAATGTAGTTAACATAGTCATGTCAACTCTACAACTCAACACCAAAGTTGACAAAATCCAATTTTGACAGGTTATGATTGTTGGAATAATTTATAAATGTTTATATGTATTCGTTAGTTGTCAAAAAAGACTGTAGATCTGTAGATTTCATGTAGCCTTTTAAACTGCATTCTTCAGGAACGCAATATTGATATTTCTTTGCCAGAACATTTTCCTTTCATTGAGTTATGAAAAGCTTAAATCTTGACACAAAATAAAATACATACAAAAAGATAATGTGACTTTTCAGCTTGATCAGTTACAAAGTATGAATCATTTTTGCATTATAATAAAAAATGAATCCTTACCATGGCAGCTGTTTGACAGTGAAATTGTTCATATGGCTATTTGCCAGTGTAAATATTCTTTGTAACAGAACCTGACCAACTCTTTTCCAGTTTCAGAATGAATATTTCAGTTACAGAACTGATTCTATTTGGGTATTCCTCTTTTTACCAGTTGTCACAAGTGTATCTCTAGATACTTGATGTTTTGTCTCTGATGTTTTGAGTTGTTTCAGCCACAGACTGATATGTCTGGCAACCTAAAAACAAAAAACTTGGATAGGCTCTACAGGAACATTTCCAAAACCTTCAAAGACATTTATCTTAAGAAGATGGGTTCATTTTGCATGTGGCAATAATAATAGTGCATCAGTAATGTTCACTGAAAATTTTCTCTCAAACAGGCTGCATCTCTTAAACTGTTGAAGGAATTCTTCACAGGACATTCCTGTCTCTGTGTTGCTTGTCAGGATCCACAAAATCATGGAATGAGACTTATCAGAAATGACATTTAACACATAAGTGCAATTTCTCAGAATGTTTTGCATTTATCAAAAGACAAAATAAGTCAGTCAGACATTTTACTTCTCTTAAACAAACATCAGGCAGGAAGCAAGCAGTTATCATATGATCTTGTGCTGTGAATTTCCCCAGTTGTAAATTTCTCTCTTCACAGGCTTTTGTTGCAGCCTATCAACTTTCCAAACTCAGACAACTTCACAAGAAAAGTCAGAACAAAAGCAAACAAAGCATAACATATGTCAGTTTCTTGACTTTGTGCTTTTCTAATCATAGCTAACCCAAATGACTGCTAACACAGATGCTGCTGTTCAGTCCAATTGCAGCAGCAACATTTCAGCACTTGCAGAGCTGCTGGGCCATTAGTATGCAACAGAGAACCGGCGACTGCAAGTGGACACTCCAGCAATTAGATGCATAGCACTCTGGTTGAACCCACAGTGGTGCCAGCCCTCATATTCTCTTCACCTGGGGGCAGCTTTCATGTATTGCTTTTCAGTGGCTGCTACGTGTTCCACATGCGGATTGGACAGCTATTAATTTTAAACGTGTTGTATCCACACAGCAGATTCTACTTCTGCACTTAGCAAACACAAGAGATAAAGAGGCCCCTCTGTTTACCAGTGAAACACATTTTTGTTTTTTGTTTTGTTTTTTTTTGTTGATGCATCAGTCTTTCAGAATCACTTTGCTGGTTTATCTCTACAAGTGCAACATTTCATAGGAGAAAAACCTTGTCCTGAATGAATTCATTTTGGTGGAGGGAATTTCGTAGTTTAGCAGCAAATAGTTTGAAGAGTTCAATGTATCAGGTCTGTTGTGTGCAATGACTACAGGGAGATTTCCCACCTGGTCCTCCACCCAAATCAAACTCAGGATGGTAATCAAATCAAGGAGCTTACTAAAAACCTGTTGCTAGCAAAGAAGCCCAAGCATGCAGACGGGGAAGCTTCAGAATCAGGCAATGACGCCTGAGATTTAGAACTGTGTGCAGTTCAGTCTTTTGAGCCCATGTGTGGAGAACTGAGCTATGGCTGTGCTGTGGAACTTCAAGCAGTGAAACAGGAAACAGTTCTGTTCTGGCATTTACAGTCATTCCTAAGGCACTGTATGGGACCAGCGAGAGAAACGGCCCAGTTCGGATCTGCCAAGATCTGTGGGGGAGTCTAGTTCTGCTAGCTTGCATGACTGCATTTTTGTACCTCTTTGTGTTTTGAAGCAAAACCTAGCAGCATTTTACAGGAAGTAAAGGTTTCTCTTAGTAATAAAATGCAAAGTGTTGCAGCCATTTTCTGCTTTGGACTGAGCACGATCTTTATTGTTGGCAATTGCCTTTGGAGTTCTATAACTGTCGAAGATCTGTATGAGCTGGTGTTAATATCCCTGGGGTTAATATTAAGATTTTTCAGCACATACCAAATATTCCATAAAAGTCTCTACTACTCCACAGTTTAAAGTGTCATGATTGCACGTTTTAGTTTAAATTCTTTAGATTTTTTTAGATGTTAATAATTTCATTTACTCAAACATAAATTGCTCATTGTTAGTAAATTTAGCATGAAGCATGTATTTCAGTAGATATGAATATTAATGAATGAAATGTAAATAACTTGGGAGAGTGTCAAAAGAGGGGAACCTCAGATCATTTCGTATGCTCATTAAGCTAAGGGCATAAGAGAGCCTGCTCTTTTGCGCCTTTAAAAAGATGTCCTTCATAGCTCAATTAGTCTGCCCTGATTCCCAGAGAAGCATTTATTTAATAATGCCCAGGATTAAAGGAGCTAATTATAAGCCTTTCGTGTGTAACAGGGAGTCTTTCCACTCCCTTGGTGATAGTGCTGGCCACTAACCTATATGTACACGCTGGGGTGTTGGATGTACTCACAAAGCCCATTCTGTGCAACACTTCATCTATTATCTGTTGCCCCCAATTCCCCAAAACTAATATGGCACCTCCCTACAGGACCTGCACAGCGTAACATGCAGTTTACTCGAATGCTCTCATCGAAGTGAGTGTTTACAGCAAAGCAAAACTGTGAAAAGGAAAATATGTAATTAATTATAAAGATGTGCCTCTTGCTGGGAATCACAATGATGATTTAATGATCAATGTTCAAATAATTAGGCCCTTTTGTTTTACATTTAGTTTCTTCAATGTGTCAATGTGTACATTAAGTCATGAACAGTTTGTCTGGTTTGATACTGAGTGTGAACTTTCATTTAATAAGAAATAGGCACAAAAAAACCTTAAAACCTTAAGAGCTATCGGCTTATATCATAACTGAAGTGACAGAAGTTTCTGTGTAATAATGATGATAGTTTGACAGCATAATTATCCCCTCCAATTTGAATAAATCTGAATATTTTAACCTTAGAGAGATGACAGCTCAATACCGTATTCTTATTCTAAGAGTTACTGAATGACATTGACAGTGACCATGACAAATATTTCCAGTGAAAGGGATTCTGTCCTCAACTTTGTGTTCTCACAGACACTAAGTTGTTGTCATTAACATGCAAAATACACTTGTTTAAATATTGTATACAAGCAGTACACTGAAATCCCATGTAATCCCAAGTTCAAATATAGATGCATAAATAGTACATATAGCATATATAAATATTTGCATATTTTAAAAACATAGTCAATTACATGTATCTCTTAAACATGTGCTTCACAGATAAACATAAAACATTTTACGTGAACTGATCTTGATTGTACATAAAAATAACCGAGAACTAAACATAACAGCCTTTCAGTTTCAACTCCTGTTTTCATTCTCCCAACAGTGAACTGACCAAATACTAACCAGCGGAGCCAGCGGGAAGAGCTAAAAACGCACAGATGAGAGTGTAAAAAAAAACAAAACAAAACAAATCTAGACTGCATTTGATTATTCCTGGCAGTGATCTTAAACTTTGGTTATAGCCGGTACTTTCTCATTACAAATACATTTAGATTTCAAAGCATCCCAAATCAGTATAAGCCATCAATATCTCCTCCTCTGTGGCGTTTGCTAGGTGCTGGTACCCATTAGCATTTGTTTTGCTGCTACAGGATATCTGTGATCATCCTAGAAATGTCAATTGCAGAATGAATGCTACCTACGTTTAACCAAATTTCACTTATTGAAATTAACAGCATAACATGAATTAAATTTTTTTTTGACATTTAAATAATAATATTTGGAAGACTAATACTAAAGTAAAAGAACAAATATGAATATAAGGTCATACTGGAACACATGCACACTTAGCCCCAATATTACAGCCAGGCCGGGTAGTTTCAGACTCGCTTGTTGGGGCTTTGTCCAGGTTCTAGCTTCAGCTCTTTATATTGAAGCTGTAAAATGCAGATCACAGAGTTAGAGCAGCCATGACGTTCACAGTGCTGGACTTTCAGTTCCATTGCCAGTTATGCACAGGTGGATGTGAGCAGAGGGCCACTCACCTTTTGCACGTCTGACGGAACTCTGGAGAGGAAGTCCAGCAACTCGCTGTTGTCTATGAGGTAGGGGTCACGCAGTTTCTTGGTGAATTTATTGACACCTGAATGAAATGTGTTGGCATGGTTACAGACAGCGCTGAGCCTATGTATAAATGCCTAAAAACTGGCTAATAGCTTCACAAAAGTCACGTTGCATTTTACTATAAGCTAACTAAAAACATAAAACAGCGTAGAACGCTTACCCCAGATTAAAACAATGTACCTGAGAGGAATCAAGTACATTAAGAGAGAGGCTACACACAGGGCCACTATGGCTAACCAGCTAAGGAAAGGCACGGTCCAGTTAAACGTGCTGCAGGGAGAAAGAGAAGAAAAAGAGTGAGAATGTACATCACCAAACTACACCAAAGAAAGTCAATCCCATCAGATCTCCAAGTAGGCACAGACTAAACTATGTAAAGCTGATCCCATTAGATCTCCAACTAGGCCCAAACCAAACCGTGTAAAGGTGTGAAAGACTTACTTCTTTAGTCTTTCTCCACACGAAGCCACCTCATCTAGGATCGTCTGGATGGTGATGCAGATATCTTGAATGGCATACAGCTTGTCCAGTATTCCCTTTATATCACTGTCCTATTCAATCAAGCAATCGTTTAGAATATTATGTTCTCTAAAATGAAATTACATCTGAAGTAATAAACAATATATAGTCCGCTAATCCTTCTCCTGCTCTTTTGACCAAGTGCCATTTTATGACAGAAATTTAACAGTATTAGTTTCACATGAAAGCTAGAAAGGAAAAAAAAAACTAAAAGTTTGTGTCTAAGTTACACTGGTCCAACAAAAAACCTCCCTGAAAAAAAAAATGGCACAGACAAGGAGAAATGTGATGTGATTAAAAACAGAAGGAGAGGGGGCGGCTCCCTTTTGTCTGAGCCTGTACTCCTCTTCGGAGCATGAGTTCTCCTCTCTAATATTTAACACAATAGCACCTCATCTCTGGCGGCAGAAGGTATGTCCATTTTATTTCGTATGTCTAATCTAGTGTAATGTCTGTCAAAATACAAGCTTACTCAAGGGAATGGAGGATAGAAAACATCTGCCCAATATTTTCCAACAGTGCAGTAAGTGAAACTGTAGTTCTTCAAATATGCAACTCAAATTTAATTTACACTAGAATGCGAAGCACTAGAATGTGTTGGGCAGTGGTGGTGGAAACGCTGGGACAGCACCTGCTTTGACCTTTTGGCTTTATGTTTGATGATGGCGATGAAGAAAATGGCACTTATGTTATTCTTTCCCCCAGCAACATTCAGAGCCCATTCAAGAAGTGAATCGTCCCCATACATCAACAGGGGCGATTTCTGGAGGGTGAGGGAGTGAAATCTACCCTTGGCACGTTTTCCTGACCAGCAAGCAGGTTAAGTGCAAACTTATGCCGGGACTCATTGACTGTGGGGACTCACTGAATGAAAAACAGGTGCTTGTATCATTCGTACCAAAATAGTCCCTTTAGCCCCCAGGGCCAAAGGCTGACCAGGTAATGGCTGCCTTCTGGCAGCCGAAGGGTTATTGGAATTAGGAGGCAACGTTTGGACTTAAACATCTGGCATATGTTGAACGCAGTATAATCCTCAGGTGCGATTAAAAGAAAGCACTGAGATGCTTAAACCACCTTTTCTGGCTCATCCCTGAAGCTGGTCACAGAGTGTAAAGGAAATGATGGGATGTTTCGAAAAGCATTTTTAATCAGCATCATCGCTGTATTATGCAGTATATTATCCGTGAATAAATCTTTTTCTAGTGTGTATTCACTGGTTGGTTCCATGAGAGGTAAACTGTAACAGTGTTGAGGAAGAGTGTAATGAGGATTTACATGTCAATCATCTCCTTGCCCTTTTAACAGTCATTATGTTTGAGAGAGTGGGCCAGTGTTCAGAACACACCCCAGTGTTCAGAAAAACCCTAGCATCACATACAGCATGGACAGGGACGTCAATTGCTTTGTCTCAAGCTATATGTTTACAGTACCTTATCCTCTTTATTACATTCATCGTCTTCATTTTCAGAAATGTCCTCGATCGCTTGCTGTTGGGTCAAATGAAACATAAAGGTTGGGTATTGTTTGAGCAGTCTTAATGAATGTTTACAAAAACATTCAGCTAAATTCACAGTAGGTGGATTTTCTGAATTACAAAATCAGTGTCAAAATCAAATACATATACTGAGAAAATACACTGCAGTACAGTAGTCCTGCTATGAAGGATGATAAAACAGTGACTCCTACATTCAGATTGTGACACAGCACCACCTCTGTTCACAACAATGTATCTATATGTGTGATGGTTTCTGTATTGTTCTGTAATAATTAAGACAGACAATAATAATTAAGAGAGTTCTTGAATAAGTTACTGAATAACAAATAATAGATAAGAACTACAAGCTATAAATATATTTTTGGGAGAGATTCTTTATCCAATAAACATATTTTAATTTTGTAGTGAATATTTATTTTTTCATTGTTTGTGCCTTATCTGAAGCATAACATATCTAAGTTCTTAAATTGGGAGTTTTTGGATAAAATTAGAATAAAAATTTTTATGGTATACTGTGTCAAGTGGGCAACCTCTCCAATAAGGGTGCTCATGCAAATGAATTTGTACCCATTCCATGCCACCTCTACAATTAAATTGGAATCAATTTTCATATATACTTACCTTGGCCACATTCAGCAAGGCATGAAATTACTTTGACAAATTTAATTGGAAGAAAAAAGTAAATAAACTTGGTAAATGGAATGACTTTTAAATGCAGGTATCTCTTCTCCCTGTTTTAATTACCTGAAGTAATTGGAATAAAATATTAACATACAAGTACACCTTTAAAGAGCACACAAACAGGCCATAAGACCATGACTTAATGTATTAAATGGAAATGATTGACTTCCCAGTTATTGCTTTCCAAATGGTCAAATTATGTACTGAAAAATAAAGTTAATTTAGTAAAAAGTAAAAAGATAGTAAATAATATTCCTTGGGTATTTTCATAATCTTGCACAACAGCAGTTGAAATACATGGCACTTATTTGAAAACATTGAAGATGCATTCTGTGCATTGTAATGAATGTGCTAAGAGATTTTGCATTGTGAGACTGGTTAGCTGCCATGTCTGTTCAGCAGTAGCTAACATTGGGTCCAACTCTAAGGCTGATTCACTCACGATGCTGCCAGAGGCCAGCATGACGTAGCTGCAGGCAAGCAGCACCAGCAGCGTCAGTGGAACCATGAAGAACTCAAAGTTCCACACCACCAACACGAACGCCTGCACAGAATAGAGCACACAGAGTAGGGCTGGACAATAACTCAATATCAATATATATCGCGATAGTAAATGTTTCAATAATGGTAATGTGATTTTTACACACATTTTCAATAAACGCTAATTACAACATTACAATGTTCATAACGGGGCTGCCTTTAGTTCTTTGCATTCAAGCCAAGCATGAAAGCTCATGTGTCACTTTTCAGCAACGCAATCAGCGGTATCAGATCATTTACTCATGAACGAGAGCTTTCAGTTCATGAACGAATCAGAGAATGAACGAGAGCTTTCAGTTCATGAACGAATCAGAGAGTGAACGAGAGCTTTCAGTTCATGAATGAATTACTGAACGAATCACTGAGCATGCGCAGTTCCCTCGCAATGAATGTCGCCACCTCCAGATTCGCGGATGATTCGGTGATTCGGTACCTGGATTTTGAAAATTGGTTGAGAATTGATAAAGTTATGATATTTATAATATCATGCATGTATGACATTAAAATATAATACATTAATTACAATGGAAGTCATGTGACTGAAATTCACAATCTAATTCTAATTAATCATAATTAAAAATTAATCATAATCATAATCTAATTCGAAGTGATGTTAACTATATTACCATTTAACAACAAGTTATATCAGAAAACACTGAGATATTAAACTACACAACACTGGTATCAGTACCGATTTCAAGAAAACACTGTGGGAACGAGTTAAACCGATACGCCGCTTTTAGCCTAAAGTTGCTAGCTACCGTGACGTTCGATACGCAAATGTCAATCATGACTACCTATTTTCTGCGGTCTAGTAAAATACTTTCGCCTGCACAGATTTCGATTAAATTTGGTCAGTATTGAGATAAAAGCTGTATTTTTAGGTCCACATTAATTTCGATGGTGTCCGGAGCATTGATGAAGCCCACAGACCGCTTGAAAACAACAAAATATCTTCTCACTGGTCTCCCGACCTGAAATTGCCTCAGAGTTGACTATTAGCAGTGCCTTATGACTGGCTGGGTTGTGCTTGACGAAGTCACAGTAGTATTCAGGAAAAAACATACACCTGCTAGGGTGTGAGGAGTGATGTTATATGACACCCTTACAAAAGTACAACATAGTTTGGAACACATTACTGAGTCAGAATTTTTCGCATCAAACGTTGGTTCGTCAACATACCTATAATGTGATAAAAAAGCTAATTATTTCGAATCATTTTGAGTATATGTATAAATATTTAACTTAATTAAGTTTAACGTGCTGGGTAATATTGAAATTGACCTTGAAAGTGACGTACAAGTGCATTAATTCCAACTTGTGAAGGTGTATGAACCCAGCAAGCATGACTTTTTTCATTGTGCTGAATCGCGGCGTGCGCGAACTTACAAAATTCGAGAGGTGCATGACCTCGCGAATCAACAGCGCACGAGGCCCTCGTGCACGGGCGGAGCCACAGCGATTACGTCATTTTCGCTGCGCGGACCCTTGCGCTGCTCGCGAAGCGTCAAGTATAAACAAGGGCTCTGTTCAAAATAGACTACTACATACTGGATACTGCATACTGGACTCAGTATATACTGGATACTGCATACTGGTCCTCGTAGTAGTATGCAGTACAGTTTACAGTATGCGACAAAAGCAAAGCATACTACGGGGTCACGTGAACGTAGCGTTGCATGATGGGATGCAGTACACCACGAAGATAGCTCTGTTCGCGTACTGGAATATTTTGCGGAAGTAGTAGGTCATCCGGGTATGTTTCACGTACTGGAAATTTTCATTTTGGTCACATACTGCATACGGCATACTGATTTGGGGCTCAATCAGTACGCCAGTAGTATGTAGTAGGCTATTTCGAACACAGCCCAGGCTTAAACCTAGGGTGACCATATTTTCATTTGGAAAAACCAGGACACCTTGGGCATACTGTGGCATAACATAGGCCCACGCAATACTACAATAACATGATATTTACAGTTGGTTTATTAAAAATGCTTTTCATTAAAACTCAACAACAAAAACTCCTATAACAAATGATAGTCCAATGAAGGTAATTTAAAAACATTTCCTTACTAAAAAAAAAAAACCCGGGAAAGGACGTGAAATACGGACATGTCCGGGGAAATACAGACGTTTGGTCAACCTAATAATCCTAGCTTAAATTTAGCTTTAGTGTACGTCTGTCAGGGCTGACTCGGCTGCCACTCCCTCTACCACCAGGGGGGCACCCGAGCCAGTCCTAGACTTGCTGCACGTAATCAGCAATGATTCGTTTCAGCTGTTCTAAGGCTTCTTAAGAAAGCTTTTGGAAACGGATCATTGCTGATTCGTTGTGGTTTCCATGCGCTTTCAGCCGGTATCCTCGGTCTCTGTTGTTTACTCTCACGAGTTACAAGGTGTCTCATCACCTCTCTCTCTATCTTTGTTTGTCTCCTGCTCTCCTTCGAGATTTCTCTCCTGCGTCGCTCCCTGACCTTCCTCAAGTTTTCACAAGCCTATTTCTCTTCCTGTCATTTATTTGTCTTTGTTTTTGTGAAGGGTTTTGTTTTGTTTGCGGCGTTTTCTGCCTGCTGGCCAGCTTCCTTCACTGGCATTTTCAGTTTCGTTTTCGCGTCGCTTTCATCCGTGCTATTTCTGTTACGTTTGTTTTATTTATTTATTTTTCTCGCGTCTCCTTACGGGTGAGCTCTTGTTTTGTCACGCGTTGAGTTTTTCCGCGTTCGTTTTGTTTCATTGTTTTTACCGTGCTATCACGGTTTATTTTGTTTCCCCTTTCACGCGTCGAGTTTTCCGCGTTTGTTTTGTTTGTTTGGTTCAGCGTGATTACTTTCTTGTGTTTTGTTTTTACATACGCTGGTGTGGTGTTAGACGGCACTTGGGTCCTCCTATTCTCACTCACTATACGCGGTGGGTACTTTCCTGTACTCCCGCGTTACAACGTCCTCTTCCACCCACCCCAAACACAATACCTCACTTTGTTACTGAAGCACCTAAAGTGAGTGTGTGTGTTATCTTGCATGTGTGTGTGTGTGTGTGTGTGTTTGTGTGTGTGGGTGTGCATGCGTTTGCAGTCATGCTACGTACCATGAAAGCACACATGCTCCTCTGGGTAGACTCCCACTCAAAGCAGCTGTTGATGTAGGATCCCACGTTAATGAGGAACATGACACAGCGTTTTACTCTGTTAAAGTTCCGCTGCAGCTCCTGTGAAGAGGGAAGGTGAGGGAAGGAGGAGCTGGATTAGAATATAAAACTGAAGAGGGAAGGAGGAGCTGGATTAGAATATAAAACTGAAGAGGGAAGGAGGAGCTGGATTAGAATATAAAACTGAAGAGGGAAGGAGGAGCTGGATTAGAATATAAAACTGAAGAGGGAAGGAGGAGCTGGATTAGAATATAAAACTGAAGAGGGAAGGAGGAGCTGGATTAGAATATAAAACTGAAGAGGGAAGGAGGAGCTGGATTAGAATATAAAACTGAAGAGGGAAGGAGGAGCTGGATTAGAATATAAAACTGAAGAGGGAAGGTGAGGGAAGGAGGAGCTGGATTAGAATATAAACTGTAAGACTGCAATTAATGCAAGCTCTGAATTTTCTGGCAAGATTATGAAAAAGTCCCCACAAGGATCAGTGGAACTTTGTGTGAGAGGCTCTATTATCCTCTCCACCAAGAGAGAACTTCAGATGACACCATGTGGCACAGCTGGGACGTAATCCCAAATCCCACCTCCGTAGTGCAGAGTGACTGTCTAACCAACAGCATGCAAGCCTATTCCATCTTAAATGATTTTACAGAAAGGCTCTCAAGCTCCACTCTCAAGTTAAAGTGGCAACATTCAAATTCTGGGCAGCGGCGACACTGAAACCATGGGCGGAGCCTGCCTTCCGCATTTAGGTACATGCGTGCGGAATGTGTGGGGCGCGGTATTGTGAAGTCTCTCGGCGCTGAGCCCAGCAGGAAGGCCGTGAAGTTTGCCTGTTCGCCTGAAAAGCCGCCTTTAGGGCAGGACTGCTTCAGCCCGGCCCCTCTAATTCAGTCCCTTTTGTTGCGCCGGCACATTGAGGCAGAGGACAAAAGACGCACTCCGCGCCGGGGCCACAGGCTGCCCTTCTGGGGTGGCCCTCTCCTCCCGCACCAGCCCGCTTGACATTTCTATTGAAGGGCCGGAGCAGGAGAGGACAGGGCGACACCCCCCACTGCAGAGCCGCCTCGAACGGCTCGCGCAATTGTGCCTCCGCCTGGGCCTCACTGACCCCCATTGGAGGAATTCTCCCCAACGTTGGCGCTTTGATTTGAGCCATCATGACAGCCTGTTGGATTAGAAGGACGCTGAATGTGAGGTCCGAGTCCCTACCTGCTTCGATAATTTGCAGTCATCTTCTATATACTTCTGTTCTAGCGGCATGAAGGTACGCAGGCTGGCTTTAACCTGAGAGACCGATGTAAGTGAACACATGCAATTAGTTACAATTTGCACTGGAATATTATTGTACTCTCTCCATATAATTAATTAGCATTTATTAGTGCATGACAGAGTGCCATGGAAACGAAAGAGAGCGTTAGCAGAGCGTGGCAGTGGGGCGTCAGCAGAGGAGTGCTCACACTGTTGAAGATGACGTCTGCTTCAAGGAAGATGACCCCCTTTGTTGGCCCTGTCAGCTCCTTGTTTTTCAAGACGTAGGCCTTCTGTTCGCCGCTGTGAATCTGCAGGAAGAAGACGTGACAGCCTGCTGTCGGGCAGAACCCCAAAGGACCCCCTCCCTCTCCCCCATCCTGACCCTTGCTCCTCCACCCGCGGCAGCATCAAACAACCAGCCCCAGCGCACCCCCCGAACCCCCCACGCCTCCTGAGCCACACCACAGCATCTCTCCCCACTCTACCACATCTCTCCCCAAACTCTGACAAGTACCATCTCATTACCAGCAATCCTCTGTCACCGAGACATTACCCAACCACCAGGAGGCTTTCTGCCACCCAGCTGTGGACTGTTTACAAGTGTGATCGGACCAGTAATCAGTCCCTGCCTGCAGCATTAAGCTTTGAACATGCAGAACCCCTGCACCCTGCTGAGACTCACGTTTAATAATGGAATGGCCACTTTGCCCAGAAAATCGGCATTTTTGTCTCTGTCTTCGTCATAGACGGTGACCTCCAACACCGTGTGGATGTCTTTCACATTCCTGTGGTAAGAGCAAGTTCAATATAATGTTGTCATAGGCCTAATTATCAAATGTTTTCAATACAAGTATACTCTAGCAAAAAAAGATCTTAAAAGCTTAAAAAGGGTTGGGGGATTTATGAATACAGACATAACACAATGTCAGAGTTGATCTCTCTCCTATTCTAAAAGTTGAAGGGAAAAAGATGACAGAGATATTTCTGATTTGGACTTCTAGCAAAGCCTAGAAAGTTCTTTAAAGGACCTCTATGGACCTCTAATGCTTTACCTGACACCATAAATGCTTCTCCTACTGGGGCAATCTGCACGAAGCCCAAAATAGTTTTATCAGCATTTTTATGAGTGTAGTTTCAGATGAAACTGTTCCATCATATTAGTTATATGAAGAGTGAAGATGGAAATTCAAATATTTGATTAATGTTATTTGAAATAGCTGGGCCATTGTGTAAGTCATACAGAGAGAGGGTTTCTTAGTCACTTACAAAGTAAAGACTTTATTCCACTCAGGGTTTAGATTTTTGTATACTGTGTGTGTCTGTAGACGATCATTACCAAGCTCCAATACACAGAATGGATCGCTCTTCCCTGTAACACACATGAACAAATTCTGCAGTTTCAAATTGCACAAATGTACATTACAGTCAAGTGTGTGTGTTCATCAAAATAAATAAATAACATTTCTCTGCAATGTTTGAGTGGCTTGATAAAAAATGTTTGTTTTTTATCTTCATTGCTGGGGGGCCAGATTCCATAATTTTTTCCATTATTCCATTAAGAACACTACAGGGCCAATGATGACTCCTAAAGTAACTATAATATGTTTTCTTTAACTATTACAACTGTGCAAACTATAATGGCAGAAAATGCATATACCATTCAGAAAAATAATTTTTTTTTTTTTGTGTGTAATTTTTCAGCTCAGAGAAAACATACAAAAAGTGTTCATTAAAGACACTCTTGTATTTTACTATTATTTTATTTTTGCTTGTTTTTATCTGTGTGTGCACTTTTAAAAGGCCTTTGTCCATCTTTGCTGGGGCAACAAAAAGGGAGTGTGAATTCAGAGGCGGGCTCCTCCAGTGAGAGACCTCCAGAATGCCTTGGGTGAGTCGCACAGCACCCCCAGTGGACAAAACTCTCATCTCATTGTCTTCCTCACTAGTACTCCAAAAGGGTTTTTGCATTGTAATTTTACAGGAATACTCCAACAGCAACATAATCTAAATCTACTGCATCTGTTTTGTATGATCATAGACATTACATTTGATGTGTTTCCCTATAATGTGATTGATGTGATTCCCTTAGGTCTTGACCATAAGTGTGTGGCTTTCCAAATTGTGTGAAACAGGTAAACATTTTTGTCTGTGGTAATTGATAATGAAACAATACACTGGAGTATCAAACCACATGTCGTAATGTTTAGCATTTTCTCTTTGTAACTCAAAATGTAAGATTTCTTTAAACCTTCTTTTTTTTGGTAAATACCTGACACCACTCAGATAATGACAAGCAAAATATAAACAACTCAGCTACTCTCAGCACCAGAATTGGCAGTGTGCAAAACACTCTGTGGTGGGCACATTAAAACCATCCTGCCTTCTCCTGTTGGCATTTCAAAGAGGTTTATAGCCGTTATGCTGAAATCTGAGGGGAAAATGTGTCTGAAAACGAGACTTTTGTTCAGTTATGCCAGTGCACTCATCTACCAGCTCTCACCTGTGACATCAGCAGCCATCAGACCCTCAGCTCGTAGGATCTTTACCTGAACAATTCCAATATCGTTCAGATTATAGAAAGACCTCAGCAGTCTCTGAAAGAGACAGAAAGGAGAAAAGCAAGAAGTAAGAGTTGAATGTTTGAATTCTGCCCTGACAGTCCCACCTGCCCGAGGACAAGACTCTACTTAAAGCTCTGGCAACTCCAGCAGACAGACGCCAACCAACAACAAACTTTCCGTGAGAGGCCGTACAGGAACAAACGCCTATGCTGTGGGTACCTACAGGGAATATTGAGCTGCCACTTCAGATTATCCATGGGCTCTTAGCAATACGTCTTTATTGGGCTCACTTTTTCTCATAGAGGGTCACTGTGCAGTGGTGATGAGCATTCTGTAAAGCATACATTGACTGGCTCTCCAGGGAGACGAACAGAACAATGGTGTGTGGTGAATAGAGCTCCGGCTAGGGTTAGCGTTGGCTGAGATATCTTTCTCTTTGTTCAGCCCAGTCGCAGCCCCCACCATATCCCTTCTTCCAGCAGAAAGCATGGCGAGCTCAGACTACACTCATGCATCAGTGATCTAGCCCCCCCATCTGACCATGTGAATGAACTGCATGGTAGAGCATGCCAAGGGACTGTGCCTTTATATTTTAAAAGTTTCTTTGTTTCCAACCAGTTTATTTGTTTGTTTGTTAAACTCTTTTCAGCATCCCTTAAAATCAAGGGGAGAATCTAAAGAATTTCAAGAATTCAAGAGCACTGGATGGAACTCCTTCACTCACATATCTGTCAACGACCTCCCGGCGACTCTGTGGGTCGTCAAGCAGGCTGACGGAGAGGTCGGAGATGGAAACGGCAGCCGTGGCTGTGAGAGTGATGAGAAGCACCAGCTGTCCTTTGCCACCCTCCAGATCCAGATTCAGTCTATGAGTCTGTTCCTTACTCAGGGTGGACAGATCCAAGTGACACCTACAGGGCGTACGCGTGCACACACACACACACTCGCACATACACACACACACACGCGCGCACACACACACACGCGCACACACGCGCACGCACACACACACACGCGCGCACGCACACACACACACGCGCGCACACACACACACGCGCACACACGCGCACGCACACACACACACGCGCACATACACACACACACACACACGCACGCACACACACACGCGCACATACACACACACACACGCACACACACACACAAGCACACACACACCCGCACATATACACACATGCACGCACACACACACACACACACACACACACACCTGGCATATATTTGTAAACTGAAGCAACCCAGGTTGGCATCACATAACTCACACAAATGAAGTAACAGTCATCATAGCTGCCAGATTTTAGCTCACCGGCCAATGAAGTCGTCCCTCTTGCCTGTGTCTTTGTCCCAGACAGAGATGTCAAGGATTCCTCCATCTTCATCAGACATGTGTAGGTCAAACTGTTCCCTCCACTGAGGGTTCAGGGTCTTGGCCATGGTCTATTTACACATGAGAAAAATCAATGGCAAAGTAGTGGCTTTCACTGGTTTGGCATTGGCTACTTCAAGCTAGCAAGCGTGTAGTATTAGAGAGTGTGGTATTGGAGAGTATGGCATTAGAGAGTGTGGAATTAGACATTGTGGTATTAGAAAGTGTGTCATTAGAGAGTGTGGCATTAGGGTGTGAATAGCTTTTAGTTTTTTTGCAGATGCTATTCAGTAGTGTGTGCATGTAACGGCCATGATCCTCATTAATCAGTTCACTGAAAAACTTCACAAACACTAATATCATGCTATTTATATTTTTCCATCCATCTATAGATGCATATCATGGTTTTGAAAAAAGGACAGACGCTTTCAGTTGTGCAGTGCACTACTTGTTGCAGTAAATACCACTGTCCATTCTGTACACCTGAAGTGTACTGTCCTAACGAAAAAAGTATTTTTTATTAAAGGTAAAAAAAAATGAAATAGTACATATTTAAGAAATGTACTGTACTTTATTATGTTGGCAATCACAGATCATTATTCCTGTCCACTTTTACATTTTCTTGTAAACTTAAAAAAACATGTATTGTGTTATTTAAATTTTGATTTAAATTTTGATCTTTAAACGGTAAAAGTCTTAAGGGTGAATTTATTAGATTTATACTTCCTGGTCGGAAAACGTAAGGGACACGTAGGAGGAGTTGGATTAGATGCAGCTCCGCCCGCTCCCTGGACCGACCAAAAGAAACTATGGACGGTGGGAGGAGTTGGATTTAGATCTAGCTCCACCCCCTGGACTTTTGATTCTGCAGCGATGGGTACTTGCACTGATGTGCAAACCAAGATTTGCAACTTGTGGCCTCTTTATAGTGATTAGGCTTTGATGTCTAAACATTTGTAAAAAAAAAACGGTTCCTGAGCATGGATTTTGGTAGGTGGGTGTAACAGTTGCGTGGCAGTGTTTTCCAAAAGAAACACATGGTTTTCAGTTTTGAATATCGTGTCTAATCGTTTAATGTTTTGCCAAAAGTGTGTTTAAGAATTTCTAAATGAGTGTAAGGCAGAGAATATGCTTAAGGTTTAGTGCAACAGGTCAATAGATAGGCTACAAGAGTTAGTGTTTTCCCAAATTGTGCCATAAGGACCACTTTTGGCTCTTAGCAGCTGCAATAAAACTGATTTGTAAAATAGAGTTTCAGCTGCATTATGCGATATATGTATATATGGAAGCTGAAACCCTCCCAAATGAGATTTAATTTACGAAAATAAATTTGCTTTACTGCAGAAATATTGATAATTTAATGAACACAGAAAGGTCAGATTTTGGCAAGACAAAAGTTTTGTCGCCTTGTCAAATAATGCACCCAATCCTAGTTTACAGCCTCACCTGTGCTCACTAATTGATTGGTTAATTAGTGGGTGTGTATAAAAAGAACTCCAGCACCCCAGACCTTCACTTGCATTGCAACCTCACTTGCATTGCAACCTCTGACAACATGCCAAAAATCCATCCTGCGACCAAAGCCTTGATTATCAAGACGCCGAAGACCAAATCCACTGCAGAGGTGGCTGGCACATTTAATGTGTCTCAGCGTCAAGTACAAAGAATTTTTAAAAAATGTGAAGAGACTGGAGATGTTTTTGACAAGCCCAGGTCCGGCAGACCCCACAAGACAACTGCTCGGGAGGAACGTTTGTTGGTTAGAAAATCCAAAGCCAGTCCCTCTTCCACTGCAGCAGAGCTCCACCAGGCCTGGTCACCTCAAGTCCCTGTGTCAACTAGAACAGTTTGTAGGATTCTGTCTTCTGTCTTCCATGTCTTGAAATGGCCTCCATGGTCGAATCAGTGCCCAGAAGCCAGCACTAAACAAAAGGCAGGTAAAAAAAACATGTGGCATTTGCCAAGGCCCACAGCCTGCTAAACGGATGGATGTCGGAAAAGTGACACCACAGCCGACGGAAATACTGCAGGAGACCTACTGGAGCCCGTATGGATCCAAGATTCACCCAGAAAACAGTCAAGTTTGTTGGTGGAAAGATCATGGTCTGGGGTTACATTCAGTATGGGGGTGTGCAAAACATTTGCAAGGTGGAAGACAATATCAATAACCTAAAATATCAAGAAGTATTAGCTACATCTTGCGTTCCCAATCATAAAAGTGATCAAATTTTACAGCAGGATGGTGCTTCATCTCATACATCCATCTCTACATCAAAGTTCCTCAAGGCGAAGAAGATCAAGGTGCTCCAGGACTGGCCAGCCCAGTCACCCGACATGAACATCATTGAGCATGTTTGGGGTAGGATGAAAGAAGAAGCTTGGAAAACAAAACCAAAGAATTTTGATGAACTCTGGGAGGCATGTAAGACTGCATTCTTTGCTATTCCTGATGACTTCATCAATAAATTGTATGAATCATTGTTGAACCACATGGATGCGGTCCTTCAATCTCGTGGAAGTCACACAAAATATTAAATATGGCTCTAATAGCACCACAACGTCATTCACCAGTGTTATGAAGCATATATTTGTATATGAAGTGAATTATTTGTTTGATTTTCACCTTACTTTCTGTGGGCGACAAAACTTTTGTCTTGCTAAAATCTGACCTTTCGGTGTTCATTAAATGATCAATATTTCTACAGTAAAGCAAATTTATTTTCGTAAATTAAATCTCATTTGGGAGGATTTCAGCTTTCATATGAGTCATTTCTAAAACCAATCGATGAATTTAAAGTCAGGTTATAAGCTTTTGTTTCCACAACATGGATAAGCGACAGAACTTATGTCAGGCACTGTATATTATAAGTGCTGGAAATGAACATTAGTAAATGTAAAGAGCAGATCCGTGAGACACTGCAGGACTGACATTAGTACCTTGCTCCTGTATTTCTCATTGCCAAGTCTGAATTTGACATAGGGGTCACTAAGGCCATTCGTGTCCATGGGAACAAGGTTACGACCCTCGATGAGGCCGATGCTCAGCATACTCCTCCATAGCTGAGACTTCTTGTGCAGGTCAGACGGCCTCTGACTCACCTGCTGTGTTCACAGAAGCACTCCATCAGAGGTATGCACATGTAGAGACGTGCACACACACACACACACACACGAACACACAAACATGAACACATCAAACATACATTAACCCATTTTACATATGGAACATCTAACCTGACCAATGACATCTCTGAGAGACTCCATTGTTCAGGGGACGACTGGTCCCACAACATATATTGAGATCTTTCATGACTTGCTCCTCCCTAGTATCCCCCTCACCTTGGCACACCTGTCATATCCTTTTCCTGGATTTTCCTTAGTGTTTCCCTAGTCCCCAGTCTTGACACTGGTCCTAACCCCATTGTGTTTTGTACTAAACCTAAACCTAAACTCTGTCTTAGCCTCTGCGTTTGCTAAGCCTGTGCCCTGTGCTTCGTATTTCCTTGTAGATTATTTTCCATTGTGTTTCTTTGTTTTCTTTTCAGTTTTTGTGTTTTTGCTTTATGTTTATTATCTATTCCGTATCCGGACATGTTAGCTCTATGCTCTGTTGTTATGACCATGAACCTGGCTTTGCCCTTAATTAATCTCACTCCACCAGTGACTCTGTAATGCGTACTGCCCGTTTTGTCCTCTACTCACCACTAGAGGCTCTCAACCCCATTACAGAAACCCATCTTCAGAATACTAATAATATCCTCACATATATACACCCCTCTTTCCCTCTGTCCTTTGTGAACTATGGTCTCTCATGTTACGTACCAAGCGATTCTCTTTCTCCAATTACTAACCATGCATCAGTCCCATGCGTCCCACGCCTGATCCCTGGATACCCACCGGCCTCCCCATGGCCGACCTGGACTGCCTGACCTGCTCTAAAGAAGAGTGGATATTCATGTGCCTAATTGTGTGGCGTAATTCTCCCTTACCCATCTGCTCTTCCGATATCAGTAAGTGAAAGTAAAGAGCCTCTGGCATTTGGTAATTTAATTTGGATTTAAGTCTGATGAATAAAATCACTTCAGGAGGTGGTCTGAGATGCATTTAAACCAGCTAACATTCAAGTGTAATCACGTTTGCCACATTATTATTATTGACGCCATGAAATTTTGAAACATATTTTTCCCTTTAAATGATACATTCTCTCAGTTTAAATCTGTGATTTGTGTTCTATTCTCAATAAAATATTAGATGTTGGCACCTCCACATCATTGCATTCAGTTTTTATTCACAATTTGTTTAGTGTCCCAACTTTTTTGGGATCCGGTTTGTACATTCATTTTCAAATCTTGAAGCAATTCTGATAGAAACGCCTGAAAAGAAAATGCATAAATATGGTGGCGAAACATTCAATCACCGGTGTTATTGTTGATAACCCTGAAAATTGGTTAAGTGCAATCAGTGGTCTGATATTCACAGGGATGCTGTGAATCCCAAATTGAGTTTATTCAAATGATGTTACATATAAAAGACACATTAATTGGCCTGTGAATCGTCTCGTGATCACGTGGGGCTAATGTGGTTTGTCTATTTAATGTGCGCTCGCGCAGTGTCCTGTGCTCGTCGTTGTCTAAGTCCGCACGTTGTGTGCTGTGTTCATGTTTATCGTGCGCTGATTGCGCAATATCTGTTTACATTAAAAGTGACGTCTGTCTTCAAAACTGAGGATTCTGTGTCTCGTCCTTGGCATAGCCCGAACGTCACAGAACGACGAGCCGCGAAGAGACACCAAGATGCCAGGCTACGCCACGCAGCCTAAGAAGGCGGATCGCCCCAGCAAGCGGCACCACCGCTCTTCTTCCTCTCCCCCGCGCCGCAAAGCCCCGCCGACTCGGGCACAGCTCATGCAGGACCCCGAGTGCTCGTACCTGCTGTGCTCAGGAGACCTCCATACCCGAGTTGGCGGAGAAATACCGCCGGACAGCTGCGCGGGTGTGGGAGGAGAAACACCCCTCTCCTTCCCGGGAGAGCTCGCCCATACGCGTGATCGTCCCTGAATTCTACGGGGCAGACACGCCACCAGAGGGCGAGCTTGGAAAGGAGGAAGACCCGCCGACTCAGGCGCAGCTCATGAAAGACCCGATATGTGCGTCCCTGCTGCGAGAGGCTCCACCAGGAGGCGGTGCGGCTTTGGAGGAGGTACAACCCCTCTACATCCAGGGAGCCCTCACCCCTGCGGGTGGGCTCCTTCGCGCTCTGCGGGGTGGAAAGGACCCCCGAGAGCGAGTTTGGGGAGGGGGACTCCTCAGGCGAGGAGGAGGAGCAGGAGGACGCAGAAGAGGCCTACCCTCCGTCTCTGTGTGATGCTTCCACCGTTGACTACGGTGGGGAAGGGGAGGAAGCCTACCCCCCGTCGGTGAGCGACTACGGTGAAGAGGAGGAGGGCAGTCCGCCTCCCTCTGAGTGTTCGGCTGGGACTGTGAAGGGGAGGTGGACTCCGTCCTCCGACCGCTCCGGAGGAGAGAGGATGGACTGCTCCCGGGGTGGCAGCCTGGGGCAGTCCATGAGTTGGAGCCGTGGCAGCGAGGCGGAGGAGATGGAGGTGGAAGCGCCCAGGATCAACTCCAGAGGATCTGCTAGCCGCGCTACGTCGGGCGCGTTCGCCGGCCACGCTGCGCCAGGCGCGTCCGCCAGCCGCGCTGCGCCCAGTGGAGGGTATGCAGCAAGGGCAGGAGGAGCACCGTCCACCGCAGCGCCTGCTGCACCAGCAGCTCCCGATCTCACTCCCCTCCTCGCTCTCCTCCTGGCGCGCAGCCTGGCGCCTAATGCCAGGTTCACACTACACGACTTTTCAGTCGTCAGGTTTTTGTGCCGTTCGCACTACACGACTGGTTGTGCTGTAATCGTGAGTCTTTCAGTTGTTGTGGCTTTCACACTACATGACTGATCGGCGACGCGGGCTCACGAATTACACGACTGGGGAATCGCCGACTCATCTGGCTGCCGTCCAAAAACACGAGAACACGAAAACGAAACTCTCGTGAGAACCAGCAACACCACATAGAAGAAAAAAACAATGTACATGTACTCCACATTTTTGTTATTATTATTTTTTACCGTTTAAACACTCCATAGTCCAAAGTGACCATAAATATAATCAATCGCACTATTTCTCCAGTGCTGTCACAATAACTTAAACACAGTGTTGTAGTAAAGTTGTAAGAAAGGTGAGGATTTTGTGTGTTTGCTGGGTTACTGTTTTGAAAGTATTCTTGAAAGTTTTTTACATTCTTCAGAGATATCTTCAGCGGTGCCGCGGTTCTCTCTCCGCGTTCCCATTGGCTGTAGCTAGACGCTGCTGCCGACTCTCAGTCGCCGACTGGGCTAGATATTAAACATGCTAGATATCTGCCGGTCGTCTGCGACGAGTCGGCGACTGCTCGGCGAGCGTCTTTCAGCAGTTCACACTACACGACTGAGCGAGCAACGAGTGATCGCCGATTTGCCTCCGACCACAGTTTCTGTCGCCGATCAGTCGGCGACTGAAAAACCAGCCTAAAATCGTGTAGTGTGAACCGGGCATAAGTCGTGTGTGTGTTTGTCCGTCCCAGTATTCATAAGTCTGCCCGTGTGTCTACCTAATCCCCTTTTCCCGTTTGTGCCTTTGTGTGTGAGTGTACCCGTTTGTGTGTTTGTAACTGTCCCGTTTACTGTGTCTAACGTCTTTTCCCCCGTCTTCCCAGGGAGGGTGTGCTAGGCGATTCGTAGCGGACGCTTCGCCAAGGGCAGTCACCTCCCAGACGCAGGACTGAGCGCGTCTGATCCGCCCATCGTCGTGGGTTCGGGGCACTCGGTCCTGTTGGCACCCCGGGACGGGTAGTGCCCTTGGAGGGGGCGTCTGTCACGTTGAGGACCCCGGCCCCTCCCTTTGAGGACCCCGGCAAAGCTGTCATTGTGGGGTGAGTGCAGTCTTACCAGCTCTCTATCTGCTCCAGCTTTAGGGGTCAGGGTGACGGCTAGCTCAAGAGAACCAAGGTCCTGATTAGGGTACTGAGAGTCCTGGAGTTGCAGTTTGACATCAAGAGGTCTGACACAAAAAAACTCAAATTCATTCTGGAATGCGCATAGAACAAGTATTTAAAATACATCACTCAAATTGTTTGGCTTAAAGAGGTACTCCAACCAGTTTCAGTGGTTTAGATGTAAACAAATACAAGTGTTTTGTTGTGAAGTTCACCTGTCTAACTAGATAAACTTAAGAGTCGTAACTGCTCACAATTACTTAAATGTTAACTTAAATATGAAAGACTAACATATGTGTCTGGCTAAGAGCACAGTGATTATAAAAATGTCAACCTCTGCTTCTCTAGTGAGTCCAGGTACAAGTAGGTTGACCCAATGAAGTCATCCAGGAGGCCAAAGTCATAGTCGAACACCTGTAGTAGATCATTTAATCTTAAGTACTCCGTAACTTCATCCATTTGGTGTGGAGTGCATTATGAATGAATTAAGCAGAGGTATTCAAATCACGGTCCTCAAAGGAGCACTCCAGATTTCCCACCCTACTTTTGTATAGGAGCAAGGATTGATGCTAAATGAATCAAACAACCATATTAACTGGTTATTATTATTAACTACAAGATTTGAATGAATCTAACAAATTTGATGCACAGCTCTTGTGATATTGTACACAGCACAAAGCCCTGGCCAAATTCATGGACTGCTTTTTTCTAAATTTGTTTAAATGGTGTGGTTCGCATCACCACAGTGTTAATATAAGGGATTTACGTCATTTTTGTATCTTAAATTTGACATTTACATCTTTTGAATGTGCCCGAAGAAATATTGTCCATGGAATTCTGTAGTATATGCAACACTTCAGAGCACTTCATCATGTGGTTGAGCAGTAGTGAGCAGCACAATGTGATACAGTCCATTACCTTTATATAGAGAGGCTCATGTAGGTTGTCTACTACCAGGCAAATTCGCTCATCCCACACTGGATTAAGGTTCTTGTAGATGATTTTGCTGCGAAACACTTCTTTCCTGCTAATTTTGAACTTAACATATGGGTCACTTGTTCCTAATGATGAAGTAGGAGCAGTTGATCAGAAATCTTTCATAGATCTCAGCTTGTACTAATTACAATATGAAGACATGTCCACACTTTGTGTCAAGGACAGCTGAGAGACGGGCCTTACCTGATCTATCCCGAACTGCTAGATTATGACCTCTTCTCAATACAATGTCCAGCTTGTATGTTCCTGGACTAGATATCACAGGACATGTGACAGCACATCCATCTGGATTAATGTCCTGTATAGAGAAGCAACATTACATTATAGTCAAACTAAAATAATATTTAATGATATTTATTTATATTTTTATATTATATATTTATATTTATTTATTTATTTATTCATTTGTAATGCAGCATACGCTGTGGAGCGAGGAGGCGGACACAAACGCTGAGGAGAGTGAGATTTATTGAAGGGAATAACATATTTGAGGTCGAAAGAGCAGGCACGGGTCATAACAGGAGGGCAATCCGAGTAAGACAGATAAATAGGCATAATGACACAAAGAACAAGGCAGGGCACGGATGTAATTTGGAGGGGGGACGGGGGGGACATGTCCCTCCCACTTTTTCAAAAGCCAGTGTTGGTCCCCCCCAGTTTTTACGGTTAAAACCAAATATTTAAATAATAATAATAATAATAATAAAAATTTTATTTATAAGCGCCTTTCAAATAACACAAGGACACTTTCCATAACAGCAAAGGAAAAAAATGTTAATAACAGTACTAAGAAGAAAATTAATAATAATCATGATCATAAAAGCAGCTAAAAAAAACATTACAATGAGATAACAGAGTATAAAAGAACTAAGCATTTAGAAAAGCAATCTTAAAAAGATAAGTTTTTAGATGTCTCTTAAAAGTAGATAATGAAGGGCATGTGCGAAGATGGGTGGGAAGTGAATTCCATGACTTAGGGCCAACAACACTGAACGCTCTTCCACCATATGTGCGAAGCCTAGAGGGGGGTATAGACAGTAACTGAGCATCGGCAGATCGAAGTGAGCGTGTTGGACAATATCTTTGTATCGGAGAAGAAAGGTACTCAGGAGCCATGCCATGTAAAGATTTATAAACCAAAAGAAGAACCTTAAACTGTATACGGAAATAAACAGGGAGCCAGTGTAGCTCATTGAGCTTTGGAGTAATGTGTTCCCAGGATCGAGTGTGTGTGAGGACCCTAGCTGCAGAGTTCTGAACATACTGGAGCTTCTTCAAGCTGCTGGCAGGAAGCCCAACTAAGACTGAATTACAATAATCTAGTCTGGATGTAATGAAGGCATGTATAAGGGTTTCTGCTACAGTGTCTGATATGGAAGTTATTCTGTGTCAATATTCAAATGAAAATGTAATACGTATTTGCATTTACATGTTCCACTAATACAAGCAACTTTGAGCTCAAAATTCAAATTCAAATGCAATAATTCCATTTACATTTGCAATGTGATAGACGTCTATTCATATTTCATTTACACATACATTTTGATGCTTTATTTGTGTCTTTATTGAAATGAAAAAAAATTTCCCGATTTGAATTATCAAGTTCATGTGATCATGCAAAGGTTGTATCAAAATTATAATTAAAATGCTATTCGCTTAATATGCTTTGCATTTCGTGATAACACGTTTGAAACGTAATTTTCAACCTCACCACCACGCTAAAAAGATGTCAATATTCAAACGTTAATGGAGAAATATCGCCACCCCTGTTTGCAATAACATTACGATACCAACAGCGCTAAAACTGTGTCAAAATGCATCTTGAAAGTGCAATCCGAGCAGATTGCATTTTCATTTCCATGGTCTTCCACTATAGTCAAATTATAGTCAAATTAGATTCCACGGTTTCACTTTATTCAGCCAATCAGGTTCCACAGCTTTCCACAGCGGGCAGCCAATCAGGACGGGACTACAGCGCAGCAGTACAGGCGAGTTTTTTTAGACATGGTCACAGAAGCGCTCATTAGATTAATTCAAAGGGTAGCAGACGAGTCCTTATGGTGAATTTACACTACATTAGTGTGAAAGTTTAATCGATCAAGTGGCAGACATATCAGCCTTATCTGGCGCTGATGTGACTGTTATTGCCAAATTGAGCGCTGTGGCAGAGCAACTGTGTGCCTCAAACTACGGCGGTACAACGGCCGACCTCCGTAAAGCGTCTCGTGTGATCAGAAACAGAAAACCATTTCTGCTCGTTAATGCTGGTTTATTTAAATAAACATTTGTGCTGTCGTATTTTTAAAGTTATAAAGCGGTAATGCCTCGATGAGTGATGTTATCTAGAATCCCCCAGCGTCCCTGTTTAGTGTGGTTAATGCCACAGACGCGGCATAATTACCTGAACCCGCAGGTAATCCTCTACCAAGCTTTGATCTTTAACGTACTTGTAATCATGACGCGAGCAGAAATTTTAGAAGCGAGCAAAAAACTAAAACGCGCACTGAAAACAGGGAAGTGAGCGCACTTAACAGCGCTCGGTTTTCTTGATTTTGCGTGCTCAGTGTGTCTGACTTGCTTGATTGAATCTTATCTTTGTGCTCTCATATTAAAGATCGCAATCTCACTCCATACTACACATTGTGGGTTCATAGATTGCCCTTGTTTGAGTCGAGTGGTCCTTATGTTTTCATGCCTTGGTAAGTCCTTAGTATAAGCTTCCGTTGTCTACGTTTCATGCCTTTCCCTAGTCTCAGACTATACTTTTGGGGTTCATAGATTGTGTTTGTTTAATCGAGTGTTCAGTGTACATTTTTATTTTTTGGTCTGTCTTTCGTACGAGTTCTTTTCATCTACGTTATAGTTTGCACCTTATGCCCGGTTCACACTACACGATTTTAGGCTGGTTTTTCAGTCGCCGACTGTTTTTTGTAGATCGCCGACAGAAACTGTGGTTGGAGGCAAATCGGCGATCACTCGTCGCTCGCTCAGTGTAGTGTGAACTGCTGAAAGACGCTCGCCGAGTGGTCGCCGACTCATCGCAGACGACCGGCAGATATCTAGCATGTTTAATATCTAGCGTGTTTAATATCTAGCCCAGTCGGCGACTGAGAGTCGGCAGCAGCGTCTAGCTACAGCCAATGTGAACGCGGAGAGAGAACCGCGGCACCGCTGAAGATATCTCTGAGAATGTAAAAAACTTTCAAGAATGCTTTCAAAACAGTAACCCAGCAAACACACAAAATCCTCACCTTTCTTACAACTTTACTACAACACTGTTTAAGTTATTGTGACAGCACTGGAGAAATAGTGCGATTGATTATAACTATGTTCACTGCAACGGAGAGATGAAATAATTCTGGCAACTTGGGACTATGGGACTAAAATAATAATAATAACGAAAATGTGGAGTACATGTACATTGTTTTATTCTTTATGTGGTGTTGCTGGTTTTCACGAGAGTTTCGTTTTCGTGTTCTCGTGTTTTTGGACGGCAGCCAGATGAGTCGGCGATTCCCCAGTCGTGTAATTCGTGAGCCCGCGTCACCGATCAGTCATGTAGTGTGAAAGCCACAACAACTGAAAGACTCGCGATTACAGCACGACCAGTGTAGTGCGAACGGCACAAAAACCTGACGACTGAAAAGTCGTGCAGTGTGAACCAGGCATTAGGGATCATAAATCAAGACCAAAAACTCGCCTGTACTGCAGAGCCAGAAACTATATGGCTCTGTGCTGAGCGTGCTTTAGTCCCGTCCTGATTGGCTCCCTGAGGTGGAAAGGGGAACCCGATTGGCTGAATAAAGTGGAGGGAGGTGGAATCTGATTGGAAGGCTGATGGGATCTAATTTGACTATAATTTGACTATAGTGGAAGACCATGGAAATGAAAATGCAATCTGCCCGGATTGCATTTTCAAGATGCATTTTGACACAGTTTTAGCGCTGTTGGTATCGTAATGTTATTGCAAACAGGGGTGGCGCTATTTCTCCATTAACGTTTGAATATTGACATCTTTTTAGCGTGGTGGTGAGGTTGAAAATTACGTTTCAAACGTGTTATCACGAAATGCAAAGCATATTAAGCGAATAGCATTTTAATTATAATTTTGATACAATCTTTGCATGATCACATGAACTTGATAATTCAAATCGGGAAATACATTTTCATTTCAATAAAGACACATATAAAGCATCAAAATGTATGTGTAAATGAAAAGTGAATGGATGTCCATCACATTGCAAATGTAAATGGAGTTATTGCATTTGAATTAGAATTTTGAGCTCAAAGTTGCTTGTATGAGTGGAACAATTGCAAATGAAAATGGAGTTATTGCATTTGAATTTGAATTTTGAGCTCAAAGTTGCTTGTATGAGTAGAACATGTAAATGCAAATGCGCATTACATTTTCATTTTAATATTGAGACAGAAAAACTTCCATAGTCTGAGAGAGAAGGGCGCAATCTGGCGATATTCTTCAGATGAAAAAAAGCAGTTTTAGTGATGTTATTAATATGAGCTTCCATGGAAAGTGATGAATCAAAAATAACACCAAGATTGCAGACCTGAGCTACAGAGGATGTAATAAAATCTGGGATAGACAGTATGGGTTGATCAAGCTTCTTAAGAGTGGTTGGTGATGCAATAAGTATGGCTTCAGATTTATGGGTGTTGAGTTTAAGGAAATTCTTTGTCATCCATTTTCTAATATCAACCAGACAGTTTACTAACGTATCTGGAGGTAGTTGGTCAGAAGGCCTGGTGCAGACATATATCTGAGTGTCGTCAGCATAGCAATGGAATTGCAGACCATGCTGCCGAATGACCTCACCAAGTGGTAGAATATAGATAATAAAGAGAAGGGGGCCAAGAACTGAGCCCTGAGGAACACCAAAAGGCAGGGACGAGCTGCCAGATTTATAACGTCCCAAGGTAATAAATTGTTGCCGATCAGTAAGATATGACCGAAACCAAGAAAGTGCCATGCCAGTAACCCCAGTCCAGGTCTTTAGCCTATGTAACAATGTTTCATGACAGACTGTGTCGAACGCTGCAGTAAGATCAAGCAGGACCAGCACAGTCACAAGGCCAGCATCAGCTGCCAACAAAAGGTCATTCATAACCCTCACCAGAGCAGTTTCCGTACTATGGTTTGTTCTAAAACCCGACTGAAATTGATCGAAGAGGTTATTGAAAGCCAGGTGTTCTTTGAGTTGGGCAGAAACTGTTCGTTCAAGCAGCTTACTAAGAAAAGGGAGGTTGGATATAGGTCGGTAGTTGTTAAAGTCATCTGGAGTAAGTCCGGGCTTCTTGAGGACAGGGGTGACGGCAGCAATTTTAAAAGAGGATGGAACAGTGCCAGAGCTGAGAGAAGCATTAATAATCTTGGTGATTAGTGGACAGAGTGAAGACTGACAGGCTTTAACTAGGGGGGTGGGCAGGGGATCCAGAATACAAGTAGTAGATTTAGAAGCCAAAATAGACTTGGCAACAGTGCTCTCGTCAACCAAATGAAAAACAGAGAGATGACTGTTAACGGAAGGACAAGATTCTATGAGATCTAAATGGGAAGAAGCAGGCTCAAACTCTGAGTATATATTGTTAATCTTCCCGTGAAAAAATGACATGAAACCACTACAAAGTTCCAATGAGGGGGTTAAGGGGAAACATTTAGCAGGTTGTAATAGTTTATTAATTGTAGCAAAGAGTGCCCTAGGATTTCCCATGCAGTTACTGATCTTAGTGGTGTTAAAGTCTGTCTTTGCTTTCTTTAATGCAGTTTTATATTCCAGAATATGTTCCTTATAAGCCTCCATGTGAACTGTCAGCTTAGTTTTCCTACAGAGGCGTTCCAGCTGTCGGCCTCTCACTTTCATTTGCCTAAGGTTAGGAGTATACCATGGAGCAGGGTGCCGAAAGGTCACAGTCCGTGTTCGGAGAGGTGCATGTAGATCGAGAGCGTCAGAAACAATGCTATTGTAATGACTGATCAAGGTGTCCTGAGAAGTTAAAAACTGAGGAAGAGTAAACTGGTCTAATGTATTCATAAAGAGAGTGGGACTGACATTTCTTATATTCCTAAATGTGATGCTATGAGGAGTGAGAATTCTCTTAAGCTCAGGAGGGAGCATAAGCTCAAACACAACTGCTCTATGATCAGAGATCTGAAAGTCGTTAACGTGCAGATTAACGAGAGAAACAGAAGGTGTAGTACAGACCAGATCGAGGATATGCCCCTTACTATGAGTAGCAGAGGTAACGTGCTGAGTGAGGTCAAAGCATTGTAGCAAATTAAGAAGATCAACAGAATGAGCACATTTTGAGTCAATGTGGATATTGAAATCACCCAGAAGAATTATAGAAGGAAAAGAAGAATAGAGTGAAGTGAGCAGTTCAGAAAGCTCAGACAGGAAAGTAGAAACAGGGTTAGATTTAGGTGGGCGATAGACCAGTAACAGTAATAAAGGCTTTGACCCAGTAAATAGCGACAAAACCATGTCCCCCCCACTTTTTATTACAAAATTACGTCCATGAGGCAGGGTAACACCGAACAGGCAGGATCAAATGCTAGAATGAACTCACAACGATGACAAAACAACAGAGATCGCAAATGACAAAATAGCAGGGATCACAAGGAACACCAATCCACAAAACAACCGACAACCGAGTAGAGAAACACTGGGACTATAAATACACAGAACTAACAAGACACAGGTGGAGACACTGACGACACAGGTGTGGCAGACAGAGGGAAACCATGGTAACAGACAAGCAGGGAACAACACAGACACGAGGAGCAGGGAACCGGAGTGAGGGGGGGGGGGGGGGGGGGGTGTAGCCCTACGTGACATCATCTTTATAATAAGACGAAATGTTTTATGTTTGTCCATATGTATCTAATTTCTACATCCACGTGTATGTGAGATTGCTACAACATTCTAGAATAATGCATTACATGACACTTCCTATTTTACTCCCTTTATCGATGACCCATATCTTTTAGAATTTATTGTACGACAATTTTATTTAGTTTTTAAATGGCCTTGCCCTCTCTATTTTAGCGATGTCATTACCAGATACGTTCCAGCTAGATCACTGATGTCATCAAAAGCAATCTGCTGATAATCTCACACCCCCCTGGGTGTTACGTTATCATTTTAAATTTGACTGTGATTTTACTGAATGTCACATAGTGCTCCTCCCTCCGCCCCTGTCTTGTGTCATTCACCCTAACCCTGCCTTGGTTCTCCGTTTCCATAGTTTCCCTTCTGTCACGCCCCTGTCCTCAGTGTTCCAACCTGTGTCTCGTTTCACTTCCCTGTTTCTGTGTATTTAGTTTCCCCTGCCCTGTCTATCAGTGTCGATCATCGTATGTAAGTCATCCCTTATTCTCCCTGCTCTCGTGTATTTCCCTGCTTCTGGTTTTGCAAATTCATGTTTCCTCATTTTGTTTCGCTGTTTTCGCGTATTTTGGTTTTTCCCTTCGCCTTAATCCCCTCTCCCACTCTGTGTTGTCTGGCTCATTTCATGTTTCGTCATGGTTGGTCATGGTTTGTCGCTATTGTTTAATTCATCATTATATTTTCCTAGTTTTTTCCCAAGTTCCCTGTTTCTACCACCCATTAGCCACTGCCCTGATGGCTGTCTGTCCAGTTTTATTCTTCTTTGCCTTTTTGTTGTGTGTTTATCTTGTAATGATACTGTATGTGTTGTCCTTAGTTATCTGACATTCCCATTTAAATGTATCATCCCCTCTGTAGTTAGTGTCCTTCCTTTCCTTATTGTGTGTTGCAATTTAGTATTTGTTGTTGTCTCATTTTAAATAAATATTCATACTATTGCAATTGTGTCACCCCTGCCTTGGAGAAATGTAACAGAATGACCGACCTAAATAAGTTGACGCAGCAAGAGAAAGAGATTCTCCTAATAGCCGGCAGGCTAATCCAGTTACTGATTACTTTCAAACTAGATTAAATAACTTACAGTTGTTACTAGTTAGAGACCCTGTTGCTCTGCCCTCCCTGGCTCCTTACCCAGAGGAATATGATGTGGAAATTATATCAGCTGAAAACTTAATTCTACAGAGCAACATGTATATCTGGTTGCTTACTTATCCCACACCCCCTGATAACGTACTGATTTTATTTATGAGATCCAAAGTAAAAGTCAAATTTAAGAATCCAACCGGGAAGAACCGGCTCACCAATCTGGACGGCGAAATAAAAAACTTCCCAAAACGGTAAGAGAAGAGACAAGAGAAAAAATACAGTGGGGGGAAACTTGAGATGGACCCTAAGGGGCGCAGAAGTGAGAACACTTGAAAAACAGCTCGAGAGAAGAGAGAGGCAAAAGCAACGGAGAGAATACCAGGACAAACGTTACCGGCTGGCTGCTCGAGAGAGAGAACAAACAACTCGGCGAAGAAGAGATGACAGCGGCTTCCCTAAGTAGCAGGGGTGGAAAGTAACTAATTACATTTACTCACATTACTGTAATTGAGTACTTTTTATGAGTAATTTGTAATTTTCTGAGTAGTTTTTGAAATATGTAATTTTTACTTTTACTTGAGTACATTTTGACCCAAGTAGTTTTACTTCACTACATTTGAACGCCCTCACATTACTGAGTAAAAAAATATTGATGGTGAAAAATTAAATGCGGGCAGAGTCTCAGAACTGAAGGCCAATTGCATGGCCTTGCCTTGCGTGTGCTCTTTCCATTGTCTCAATCAGGTCGTAATCTGGTGCACTTTTTTCCAAAAGGATGAGATTGTTCTATTTTTAAATCTTCTATCAGGTTCTGTGGGATCCTTTGGACATTTTATTGTGAAAAGTGGAATCCTGTGGGCACTGAATTTTGAATAGGATCCTGTGAGCGTTTTAAATAGTGGAATCCTGTGCGCATTTTGTTTTATTTTGAGATGTGGGATCTTGTGGTCATTTTATATTTTATTTTGAGTTGTGGCAACCTGTGGGCATTTAATTGTGAATAGTGGGATCCGGTGGGCACTATATTTTGAATAGTTGGATCCTGTGAGCACTTACTTTTAAATTGTGGGATCCTGTGAGCATTTTTTAATTTTTGATGTGGGATCCTGTGGGCATTTTATTGTGAGTGTGAATCCTGTTGCATTTTAGTTTGATTTGTGGCATCTTGTGGGCACTTAATTTTGTGTGCATTTTGTTTTTTGAATAATTTGTAATTTAAATTTCTTTATTCGTATCATGGTGTTGTCTGTTGGACAATAGGACTGAAAATTGTTTGCACTTTATGGTACAGGTTGTGACTGTCCTTGTTCTGTGAGGATGTATGTTCCTGAGCCCAGCTGATCTTTTTGCAAGTGTGAATGTGCACTTAAATACACTTTGAAATCGATTAAAACAACTTGTGCTGAATTTGGTTCACGAGTCATCCATGCATGAAATAACTGAAAGTAACTAAGTAACTTTTACTCAAATTACATTTTAAATGAAGTAATTTTGTACTTTTACTCGAGTAAATTTTAAGATGGGTAATTTTACTTTTACTCTGAGTAGATTTTAGGTAAAGTAATGATACTTTTACTCAATTACAATTTTTCAGTACTCTTTCCACCTCTGCTAAGTAGGGAGCAAGTCAGCTGCATCTCATCTTTGCTGATTGCTTCTCTGAGATGTAGACCGTGAGCGCCCTCTGGTGGTCATGGGCGGGGCAGTGCTGGGGCCTGCCCTGACAAGCACAGAGCAGTGACACTACACTGAGTCTCTCCTGGATGACATTGCTCCGTGCCTTATCTCTAGGGGAGAGCACGGACACCCTGCAGAGAAAACTTATTTTGAATGAATGAATGAATGTTCAATTTTTGTATAGCGCCTTTCAGGATACCCAAGGCGCTTTATAATTTTAACACAGGTACAAGTCTCAGACAGCCAATCACAAACACACCGGCGAGAAGCGGCAGCCAATTGCACACAGCGTACTCTCTACCAGGATCCACAGCCCCCTGGGGGACTGAATGGGGTGCAGGAAGGGGAGAGAGGACAGACCCTAGTGGCAGAGCACCATCCACCACTGGGTATACAAGCGCACACACACTCAGACAACTACTTTTTATTGAACAGAGAGACACAGACACACACTCAGGGAGAATTTGTCAGGGACTGCCAATTTACCTAACCTCCATGTATGGTCCAAAGCTCATGACCATAGGTAAGAGTTTGGACCATTGCCTTGCTGTTTCCACCTGTGCTCCCTCCTCGTTGCTTCATCGGGGCGATCGAGTCTGGATAGAGACATACAGCGTGCCAACCCACATCCAGACTGTCCGTTAAGCCGACTACATGTTTCTCCACAGAGTTGAGGTGAGCTTATTGCTTGGGTGCATCGCTGGGTAATGGGAACCCGAGGACTGCCAAAACAGTGCAGCTCATCGCAGCAAGAAACTGGTGGCCGGCGATCCAGAGGGACATCCACCACCACAACACATCATGCAGAGATTGCGCTCATAGCAAGGTGCCTAGAACTCTACATGCAGGTAAACTGCTCCCCCTCTCCACACCTTAGCGTCCGGGGTCCCACTTTGCTTTAGACTTCATCACCGACCTGCCAGAGTCGGAGGGAAACATGACCATACTAGTCATTATCGACTGTTTCTCGAAAATGTTGTGTTTTATCCTACTTCCAGGATTGCCCACCACTATGAGTACTGCCGGGCAGGCTGAATGAGCCAAGAACTACTGTGATTCCTCAAGACCACCATCCAGAACTATTAAAGGAAGACAGACCAAAGGAGAAGCGAGGCACCAGCATACAAGCTGGGTGACAAGGTCTGGGTGGCGACTAAGGACGGCCGGGTGGGACCATGTCACAAACAGAATGCCAGGTATGCCGGTCCTTTTACCTCGCTGAGAGTGCCCTCTCAGCGAGGAAAGCACAATCGAGCCACCGCCACCTATCCAGCTAGAGGATGGTCTCGCGTACATAGTGCTCACCCTGCTGGACTCCAGGGGAAGAGGACACTCTATGCAATATCTGATAGACTGGGAATTCTATAGACCTTATAGGTTAACTAACTTAATTTGTTTACTTAATTTAGGAAAACTTAGTAAATTTATCACTCTAAGTTGCCCGTAGGTGTGAGTGCGTGCATGTGTGTTGGCCATGCGGTGGACTGGCGTCCTGCCCATGGTGTACCCTGCCTTCGCCCGGAGATGCTGGGATTGGCTCCAGCCCCCCCGTGACCCTGGCTAGCAGGATTCAGCGGTTCTGATAATGGATGGATAGTAAATTTATGTGTAACCAATTGAAGTAATTATTTTAAGTTGGTCCAACAATTCTCTTTTTTCAGCATAGGGAGTTTTTCCTTGCCACTGTAGCCCTTGGCTTGCTTAGTGGGAACTTAAACTCAGACACTTGTAAAGCTGTTTATGACAACAACATTGCTAACAGCTGTTTATAGTTTTACAACTATAAAAATAAATTTTGATTTATTGACTTAAGACTCACCTATTTAATCAAGCCTTCAGTTAATATTCTACATGTGAAGATGTGGAGCTTGATGGCCCCCAGTCACTGAGTCGAATTGTAATCTGAGATGGTGATGCTGTCATCCAGCCATGTCATGTGATCTCTCAAGTTGTGAAAATGACTTGGGTGGAAAGCAATGGCTCAGTGAGCCCTTATGACTGTGGTAAAGTTTGTTCTATTGCATAATGTGTCTGGCAGTTCCTGTGTATGTATCCCACAGAGCTCATAAATATCATTATAGTAATCACAACACCAACAACCTCATTTACCCTCAAAGTTCATCACAAACACTGACCACAGTGACAGGGGGACTCTGGAATTGCTCTGCTGTCTAGAAGGTTGCATCTCTCCACTCACTACACTTCCTGGCTCTGACCGACACCTGAATTACTCTGAAGAACTCTACAACTCCAGCTGCTCTATGCTCTGCCTTCTCATTCACTCTCCCCACGACACCTTGGAAGGGGTGATGGCACAGGTCTACAATTATGTCCAGAGTGGAGTTTCACCCAACTTTTCTTCTCAGCTCTTCCAATCTTCCTTTGAGTTCCATGTTATCACTGTATCCTACCCCACTAATCTTCATATCATTGTGATTTATTGCCCTCTGGGTTCCCTTGAGAACTTCATTGATAAGCTTGATAACCTCGGCAGTCAATTCACCTTTGAAGCAAACCCACTCATTCTCCTTGGTGACTTCAACCTTCCATCTAACAAACTACAGTCTTCTTGCATTCTTCCATTGCTCTCATCATTTGACCTTGCCATCAACCTGTCTCCTCCAACTCACAGAGCAGGCGATCCACTGGAATATCAGACATCACAGTCACCCCACTTGACCTCTCAGTCCATCACCTTCTATCCTTCTTTCTCATTTCCTGCCATTTCTACTCATGCATTCTTCTTAATTGTGTCCAAATCTACGCTCCATCACTCCCTCAACCCTTGCTGCTATTTTGTCCACCCTTCTTCACCAGGACTGTCTGTCTTCTCTCTCCCTGGACACAATTACTTTCCTCTATACCAGGGCCGTGTCAGGAGCATTTGGACACGCAATTTAATTTATTATTGAAGGTGCAAAGTTAATGAAATTAACATTTAGGCTACTGGAAAAAGATCAATGGAACACTTTTAACTCCGTACTCGGGGGGGGGGGGGGGGGGGGGGGGGGGGGGTGCTCTCCTCCTCTAAGTCTTCACTCACGAATTCGTACTCGGGGGGGCTCGAAGACTTGGCCCCCACCGAGTATTATGGGGGAGACCCCAGTCCTTCTCCGTCCGTGTGCTCGACCCCCTCCTAGCATTGCGATGAAGATGCCCCAACAAGTATTATAGGGGAGAAGCCAGCACAGCTCCGTCCGTATGTTTGGATCGCTCCGAGCGTGGCGAAGACGTCGTCATCCCTCCACCGCATGTGCTCCGTGGAGTGAGCGGAGTCATGACTGCGGTGCATGTTACCACCGGCTTCCCTGTGCCTTTGGGCAACTCGTTGGGTAAAGGCGAGGAGTCCTGTTCCACAAGTTCTCAGTAGAACCCAGACAGTCCGTCCTCCTTAGCCTCCTGCGCGCTCATTACAATAACAGCTATGAAGGTAGCAGACATGCAAGACATACGTCGACTCTAAACAAAGACGAGCACGGGACACTGCGTAAACGCACATACTACACGAGACCCGTGTGATCACGAGACGAACCACAGGTGAGACCGATGAACACACTCACATACAACCACACCTACGGAAATACATATACGGACATAACGAGATGTAGACCACACAAACACACTCCAAAAGGGAGTGGCCCGGGACTGTCCCGTGACACTAGAATTCTGGTTCAAGGGTATCTTAAAATCTGTGCTAATATCTAGGATGAATTGTGAACAGGTGCAAAGCACTTTGTAAGTTGCTCTGGATAAGAGTGTCTGCTAAATGCCTAAAGGTAAATGTATTCCTAGTTGGTTGTGGTATACCTCCAGAGGGAGACAACCAGGAAGCATCCTCTATGTGGAGGAAGTGCAATTCTACTCTGAGCTCCTTCCAGATAGCCAAACACGTCACCCTATCACAGAGAGTGAGCCTCATCACCAATGAGAGCACATTTTGGCCTGAATCCACAATCCTCCTTCGTTCTTTTGGTCATTGCCCACAGATCATGATCATAGGTGAGATCTGCCATCAGTCCTGCTACTATCAGTGCATGGCTTTTAAAAGGTGTGGTGGACAAAGGTGTGGTGGACAAATATGTGGTGGACAAAGGTGATGGTGGACTGCTGATGTCAAAGCATACTGGTGGTCTTCCATAATGACCTCAGCTACTGCTGGGTGAGATGATTACACGACCCCTAACAATGACTGCCAGAGGTGTTACTTTGCCTTGAAAATTATTCCAATGAGTAAGCCCTAATATGTCAGCAATGTACATCATTACTATGTGTATTAGGAAGTAAAACATGAAGACACATTCCTACATATGGAAGCTCATAACAGTTAAACTATTAAAAAGCTATTATAATGGATTATTATAATTTGTTTATTACACAAACGAGCTACAAGCTTTCCCTCCATTTCCCTCCTCCTCACTCACTCTCCTTCTAGCTGTCTATCTGTCATCTGTTTCAGTGTCTGTCTACCTTTCTTTCTCTCTCTCTCTCTCTCTTAACACACCTCTCTGTGGTTTTAGGTCACTCATTTTGCTATGAGGAGAGAGGTTTCCTGCCTGCCTAACAGTTACAGATCAGATACAGTGAACAACTACAGGAGAGATGAGACCTTTTTATGAAGATTGTGCTGAAGGCATAATTTATTACTGCAGCATTCTGCACTGTAAAATCAGCAGTGCAGAATGATATAATAGTTTTTCTCAGTCAATTTGGTTCATTTCCCAGATCAGAATTGAAATGCTCAAAACTGTTCATTCAATCTCCACATCTCCCACAGGACATAGTGTGTACGAACACAGTGACACGGAAATGGAAGGTCAGCATCATGGAAAAGGGGTGATGATGTATGGAGGAAGGGAAAGGGGACAAACCTGGGGAAGAGGAACAAGAGGACAAGTACATAGGCAGATTCGTGATAAAATTAGGGGTACAATTGTGGACTATGTGTGACGGGCAGGGTGAGCGAAATGAAATGGAAGTGATCATGCCAAGTCTCAGGGAAAATATATGGTTTAATAGAAAAGTGCGCAAACCAAAAACCCGTGACTTGATCCAAATTAAGGATATAATAACCAGCGGTCAACTGATACAAAGACAATACATATATAGACAAACAAACGACCCTCAGGTGAGACGGATCACGGGCTCCGCCCACCTGAGGGACGAACACAATGCAATGATTACAAGACAGCTGCCGCTGTAAACGGGGGCGACCAGTAGGGGGCCCGCCGTACCATGACACCATGTAGTCAATCATTACCTCAAAATGGCTGAGGCTGGGCAAAGGGTGCAGCCAAATGTTGGAAGATCCACTGTAAATTCAATTATTCAAACATTTCGTCAGGAGAACAGGTGTGTATACTGGACAGTAACTCAGCACAAAACAATCTGCACTGCACTACTGTGTCATACATTGATATTACATTACAGTGAGGAAAGAACTTTTTACATTTTACATTTAGACTTAAATTTTTTATTTTTTAGACACTCTTTACAGGGACATAATCCCTGAGAATGAGAGGGGTCTAAATGGAGATCTTCTGAACAAGTTTGTGGTAATATGGGATAATGTGCGTTTTCACCACTCAGATTTGGTCAGACAGCGGTCTGCTGGTGGTAAATCTGCAAATGATGCAAATATGTGGCCAGACAGACAGGAACTATAATGTGTATACTATGTGTGTAACTATAATGAGTTTTTTTGCACTTGAAAACATTTACAGAGTGAACTGGGATAATGAAAACATGACAAAGCCATTTGACTATCTTGTTCATAAACAATGGTGTTAGGAGTTTTTATTTTGATGACAGATACTTTCAAAGTCAAAGTCAAATTTATTTATATAGTGCTTCTCACAACACACGTTGTCACAAAGCAGCTTTACAATCGTATGGGTCCAGATCCCTAATGAGCAAGCCAAAGGGACAGTGGCGAGGAAAAACTCCCTATAAGGTGGGGATTAGGAAGAAACCTCAGGAGGACCAAAACTCAAAAGGGAACCCATCCTCCATTTGACGACCCGTTAGCACAAGTCCGTGGTCGCAGGGTGGTTCTACAGTTCCACAGTAATAGTTAAGGTTCTTGTTCCCTGGCCAAGTAGTCACAGTCCCATTGATGTGACTTGATTCATTGATATAATACTTGCTTTTGAGGAATGAACTATTCATTCTGAGCAAGTGACACTAAGTTTTGCAGTTTGTACTACTTGTTTTGAGAAATTCACTTACTGTTGTGCAAATGTTAATAGTGATGTGAGAAAGGCACCAAAGCAACTGAGAAAAACTGTAAATTGTTTGCAGGCGAACATTCACTTACAGTAAGAAAGGGAATTTGTGAAGGTTTAGATCATCCAATGGTCTCAACCATAGGTCAGAGGTGCGTCTCATGAACCTTTACTGTAATTGGCAAACATTTATAGATGCTAAACACTGCAGAATCACAAAGTCTCAAAATGGAAAGATGAGGCCATATACAGGATGAACAGCCAAGAAGAGGGGTAAGACTGTGGTGTAAGGCTGAGGGGACAAAACAGAGGAAGAGTTTTGTTTTAGAGTCATGGCCAAAAGTTTTGAGAATGATACAAAGGGGCAGGGGCAGTTATGGCCTGGTGGTAGGGAACTGGTCTTGTGACCGGAGGGTCGTGGGTTCGATTCCCAGACCTGAGACCATGACGGAGGTGCCCTTGACCAAAGCACCTAACCCCAACTGCAATTTGCATATACTCCAGAATGTTATAAAGAGTGATCAGCTTAACAGCAATTAATTGCAAAGTCAATATTTGGCTAGAAAATGAACTTTATCCCCCAAAACACATTTCAACTTCATTGCAGCCCTGCCTTAAAAGGACCAGCTAACATCATTTCAGTGATTGCTCCATTAACACAGGTTTGGGTGTCGATGAGGAATGGGCTGGAGATCAATCTGTCATGATTAAGTAAGAATGACACCACTGGACAATTTAAAAGGAGGCTGGTGCTTGGCATCATTGTTTCTCTTCTGTTAACCATGGTTATCTCTAAAGAAACACGTGCAGTCATCATTGCACTCCACAAAAACGGCCTAACAGGGAAGAGTATCGCAGCTAGAAAGATTGCACCTCAGTCAACAATCTATCGCATCATCAAGAACTTCAAGGAGAGAGGTTTCATTGTTGCCAAAAAAGCTCCAGGGCACCCAAGAAAGACCAGCAAGCACCAGGACCATCTCTTAAATGTGTTTCAGTCACACATTCGAGTCATTTGAAATGGTTTGAGTCATATCTTGAAGACCGTTCCTATCAGGTAACATGGAGAGGATCTACATCCAATCCATGTAAACTTTCCACTGGAGTCCCCCAAGGCTCAGTCCTAGGCCCTCTTCTCTTCTCTTTATATACTCGTTCCCTTGGTGACATTATTTTGTCTCATGGTTTCTCTTATCATTGCTATGCTGATGACACCCAGCTAATTCTTTCCTTCCCTCATTCTGACACCCAGGTTTCTAGGCATATCTCGGCATGCTTGGCAGATATTGCTTCATGGATGACTGCTCACCACTTGAAGCTCAACCTAGCAAAACTGAGCTTCTGTACATTCCAGGAACCCCAAACCCATACAACAACCTCACAGTTTCCTTTGAGAACACCCTGTTAACACCATCAGAAACTGCTCGAAGCCTGGGTGTAACTTTGGACAATGAGTTGTCCTTCTCAACACGTTTCAAAGCTGACCAGATTCTGCAGATTTCTCCTCTGCAACATATGGAGAATATGACCCTTCCTTTCACAGGAAGCTACTCAAGTGCTTGTGCAGTCTCTAGTAATCTCTAAGTTGGACTACTGCAATTCCCTACTTGCGAGTCTTCCTATACGGCTCATCAGACCTCTACAACTAATTCAGAATGCTGCAGCACGACTGGTCTTCAATCTCCCCAAGTTCTCACATGTGACTCCTCTGCTACGCTCTCTTCACTGGCTTCCAGTAGCGGCACGCATCAGTTATAAAACCTTGATGCTTGCTTACAAAGCCAAAAATGGACTGGCCCCTCCCTACATGATGTCCATGGTAAAAAGCCGATCCATCCAGCGAACACTCAGAACCTCAAGCTTGGCTCGACTCGAAACTCCATGTTTAAAGTCTCATGGAAGACAAAGCTCCAGACTATTCTCCGTCCTGGCTCCAAGATGGTGGAACGATCTTCCATTAGCTGCTAGGACTGCAGAGTCTATTGCTATCTTCAAGCGTAGACTGAAGACTCACCTGTTTGTTGAGTTCTTACCAGAGCACTAACTCATCTGATACCACTTGCCGTTGTTCTTAAATTGTATGTCTGTTTATGGTTAATTGTGCTTCTTGGCAAACGTCTAACTTGCAAAACACTAGGTAATGGCATTGACTCCTGTAATTTAGTAGTAGTCTGAATCAATGATATCTTGAATTCTGGCCTATCCGTACTATTACCTAGGATGAATTCTGTGATCAGATGCAAAGCACTTTGTAAGTCACTCTGGATAAGAGTGTCTGCTAAATGCCGTAAATGTAAATGCGGTAAATGTAATGCTGCACATTGACATAAATTCTGAAATGTTATTCAATTTTATTTTGCATTCTTATATCATATAGGACATCAATAATAGCTCATAGGGGCGGTAGAGGTTCTATTTTCACACCTCAACAAGTGGAGGCTGTATGTGCTCAAGTTGTTTTGAATGTGTATAGTACAGTAAGTTTCTAATTTCAGTTTTTTCCAGTCAAACAGTTGTCTGTCTTTTCTAAATTTCAGATTTGTTTTTGTGAAAAAATTGCAGCGTGAATAATACAGTCTACATACATTTTGCATTATAGTGTATGTTCCGTGTTATTTTTTGGTCCCATTAGCTTATGGTCCTACAGGTAATACCAAGTACAGACCTTATATTATAGTCTATTTTGTACATTTCTCACATTATGGTTTACATTGGCATCATAACAAGTGCATTTCTCAAAATAGTTAGTGCAAACAGTAAAACTCAATGAATACCTGCAAAAGCACATACTTCACTCAGAATTCTTTGTTTTTGCCTCAAAAGCAATTGTTTAGGTCAATCAATTTGTCAGTGCCATCAGAATATCTAACTGTGTATCATTGACTATGAACAATGCACTCAAAATACTTAGTCATGTTGTCAACGCAACTATAAGTCACAGTCAGTGCATACTGTAAGTATATTCTGAAGGAAGCTAGCTAAACTTTTGATTACAAGAACGCTGCACATTCTGTGGTATATCAAATAAAACAAACATGTTACACACAAAATACAAACTTAAACAGAACTCAGTTACACAGTCAAAGAAAGTCAAAGAAAGATCACCACTTCAGAAAACTCCAAACCAAGGCTTTCCATATATGCTCATGTCTATGCTTACAACAAGTGAATGTGTGATCATTTTTAATCATTGTCATTATAATTATGAAGATATTATATGCTGCATTTAATAGTGCTATGAAGATCTAATTACAGTAAACATCATGGATGAACAATCATAATCATCTTATATTGCTGATGTAATGGTATTGATGATTTTTTTTATTGCTCTTCTAAGTCAACTTTGGTTGTTTGCTGTATCTTCCTCACAAAACTGCCTTCAAATGAAAAAACCAATAAAAATATAAATGTTATATTTCTCTTTTTTGCTGAGGTAAAATGTTTGGAGAGTAAGTATGTGAAACTTTGTCTTGTTCATCCTGGATCCTGAAAAAATATTTGATTATGCAAACATTATTTTACTCAGTGTGTACTTTCTGCCAGACTTATAACTCATTTATTCAGAGGACATGTTAATCAGTACTTTTCTGTCATAACACTACAGGCCTCTACATTCTGGCCTCTAAATTCAGGACTTTTTGCTGTTGGTTAGTACTCAGGAAATTACAAGAATTTTAGCACAGGAAGTGCATAAGCTGAAAATGACCTCAGCATTTAGTTTTTAAACAAACTTCCCTGTTATTGTCTTGCTTCAACAACATTGCTGTTTTGCAATTCAAAGCTCTGTAGGCTGATTCTTAATGTATTTCCCCATGGTGATAGAAAGCTACATCCTAACCTGAGAATTATTTCTAGCATCAGAAATATACATAGTTGAATATTAATATTTGTGATTTAGCTGAAGAATCCCATCAGGTAAAAACAAACAAAGTACTAAACTGTGTAGTGTGGAGTTGGTCTGTCTTAGCCGTCTTAGACTGGATTTGCTTCACGTTTTTGGAAACTGCTCGCCAGAGACACAGAGGGTGAGCAGATGTAGGCGTGTGAGCGCATACTCTTTCTGCTACACCTGACCATAGAAGAGATGTCCATGCAAGGCAGGTGTATAGAGGCAGAGGTACACTATATTGCCAAAAGTATTTGTATTTATGAACCTTGCTTTGTGCAAGGCCACATGAAGATTTGATGTCTGTAGTTATTGACCTGCAGAAAGTTGGTGACCTCTTCACACTATGTGCTTCAGCATCTGCTGACCCCGCTCCATCAGTTTACGTGACCTACCACTTCATGGCTGAGTTGCTGTCATCCCAAACACTTCCATTTTCTTTTAATACAGCTGACAGTTGACTGTGGAATATTTAGCAGTGAGGAAATTTCATGACTGGATTTGTTGCAAAGGGTGGCATCTTATTATATTTCCATGCTGGAAGTCACTGAGCTCCTGAGAGCGACCCATTCTTTCACAAATGTTTGTAAAAACAGTCTGCGTGCCTAGGTGCTTAATTTTATAAACCTGTGGCTTTGGAAGTGGTTGGAACACCTGATTCCGATAATTTGGATGGGTGAGCAAATACGTTTGGCAATATAATGTATGTGGTCTGAAGGAAGGATTTCCCCCAGTGTTTCCCCAGATGTCCCCAACATATAACAAATGTTGATGAGATATCTGAGCGACCATTATGCATTTGGAATGCAATGACAAGTATACACATAGGCTGTCATACTGCAACAACTACCATGTCAGTTGATCTTTACATACTACCACGGAGATGCGAAACACTGGTCCCACACTGTACACTCGCTGGAATCTCAGGCTTTTGCAGTTTAATAGATACAATCGGACACTACTGTACGTGCTTTTATTTGTATTCGTATAATTTAATGGCACATTTAATGGATACAGAATTCAACCCATTAATTGCTGATACACCAAAAATAACGTGCTACGTGAGGGATCTGAAACTCAGCTTAATCGACTTACCCTGTTACTCTCGTCCCGCAGTTCCTGCCCAACCGCCGCGTTCACGGCACTCTGAAGGCATGGTGCATCTCGAGGGGAGTCTTTGTGATGTAGTGGTACCAAATGCGAGATGGTGGGCAGCGAACGGTCAGCTGTTTTCACCTGGCCAGTTGTGCGCACCATATCTGTGTTAGATGTACCAAGCAATGTTGTCGCTTGTATTCCGCACTGTCCAGAGTCCCGTGTGTCACAGCGAGTCTCGTCCTCCGGGTCCGCTTCTGGAGCACCGCTAAACAGATTTGGCTGGGAGTTAGACATCCCTCGAATAAGACCATGCTGTTTTTTCTTTTTAAAAAGCGCAGCAACGCTATCTTTTTTCACCTCCTTCTTAAATAGTTTGGAGTTTAAAAATGGCTTAGATTTCCCTTGAAAGGGTTTCCTTAAGTTGCTCTGGTGGGACAGAGAATCTGCTTTGCCAGAATCAGTGGGTTGTCGATCCATGCTTCACCGACAACAACTTAACGAGTTAAGGTTATGATAATAGCCTACATAAAGCAAACCTTATTGTCTTAGAGCTTTCCAGAATTTTCACCCTGTAAAAACACTATATCCCGAAAGCAGCCTACATGAATTAGAATTATTTTCTGGTGATATAAGATAAAAGCTAGTTGGCTTAAAAGTTAATGTACTTGCGTTATATAGGTTAGGTTAGGTCCGACTCCGCCCCTTTTCTCGTGGTTGTTCCTCATACCTCATCAGACCCAGAGCCTGATCAGACCTTTCTGTTCATTTGAGTGGCAGTACGTTAATGCTGTAAAACATTACATACGTCTGTTCTGCCAAAGCGAACAAACCCAGTTGAGAAAAAATTATTTTATTTCCCATAAAATTTGCTAACCATTACAACCACTGCTTAACATGCAGAGAAATTTACCTAAAACACGTAACATAATAATAATATAAATATGTGATTATGCAGTGTAATCTTCAATCATGACCATAGGAACCAATATGCATATTTGACATTGTACAAGACTCGTGCAAAAGAGAAATATTTTAAAATCGGACTTTGCCATCATATTGCTTTACAATATCAGCGTCAGAGAAAAATAGTCACAAAAACGTCTGTATAAAAGAGAAAGACAAATGTCTATATGGGGGAATCTCATTACGACAGTTGGTAGTTAGCAAACAGAGGACGGATTTTTTAAAAGTATAAACTTAAGGTTAAAGTTTTATAAACAAACAGAACATAAGCTCTTTAAATATTTACAGTACAGTATATGTTTATTATGACAGAAATAAATGACGTGGAGAACTAGTGGAAATACTCTTATTGAGGGAAACAAAGCTTACATTAAGCTACTTTTATAATAAATGTGTTAGATAAAAAATGCAACTCGTCCAACTTTAACTTCGACACACCCTCTCAACCTTTCTTCTACCTGCAAATAAAAATAAACTCACAAATTTTTTTCATTCAACATGGAGCATTCACTGTAAATAAAACCGTGTAGTAGTATAGTGTTAAAATTAAAAGTATTTAAAAGTAAATAAAAAGTAAATAAACTACTAAACATTCAAATATGAATTAAACCTTGTTTTGATGTAGCCTACCATACATCAACAACAACAACAAAAAAAAAATCACTGTCTAAAATTAGAAGCACAATCAGAGTATTAATATTCAGACAGGGGAGTGGCTTGGCACCCAGTCTCACGTTTGATATTACACCGACTGTATTCCCTTCACCTAAAAGCCACCATAACATTTTAATAGCAAATACTGAAATCCATTTGAAAATGGATTCAGTAAATACTGAAATCCAGACTGTGGCATTGTGCTCAGGTGTTTGTGTGAAGGGCACTGCAGACAGGAGCACGTTCAACGTTCCTCCTCGCACCTCCTCATTGTCCATGAGTGTGGAGGTGCTGGCGACGGGCTCCTCCGTGCGAACCTTCACACATCGTGCTCGTGCATTTGCTGCTGCATTTTTTGCAGCATCTCCTGCATCCGCCTCAGCTGCATTTGGACGAGGAGAGAGTGTCAGCCATCTTTCACAAACGCTCAGGTGCCTGGTGGCGTTCATTACTCAGATCTGGTTTGAACTCTTGAACAGAATTGTCAGTTCTCTTACATTTCATTCCGTGCTAGAACCAAAAACCAAACAGCATCCGTTTTCTCACCTCCTCATCTTTCTTTTTGATGAGCTTTTCTGTGTCCACATCAGGGGTAGCCAGTGGCAGGATAGGGATGGGACTCTCCACACGATTATCCTGAGTCAGTTTGCTAAAGAAGACAAGTTGCTTTAATTCATTATAAAAAACAATGGTACATACTTGTCCTATTGTATTTCAAAATGCTTACCTGTTGATCAATCAAACTGCAAAAAAGATGCTAATGCTAATGTTGCTAACACTTGATGTATTAATTGTGAAAATTGTAGAAATCCCATGCACCTGGTCATCTGCTGTATGCACTGGGATCTGTAGTTCTCATAATGAATGTCACATGTGATGTCCTTCAGGTCATGCATGTGCGTGCGAATTAGCATGTTTCTCAGCTTCACAAAGTCACAGTGCGTCTGATTCTCCACTGCAGGCAAACATCCAAACATGCAAGAGAAAAACCAAGAACGAGGATTGCCATTGTGCCATTTGAGAAGGGGGTGAGACTGGAGCTCATTTGGCACACACACTGCTGTCTTTTGTACAATCATAGTGATTAAATCCCTAACAAGGAGTGCTAACTTTAAATTAATACACAAATGCTTCACACACACACACACACACACACACACACACACACACACACACACACACACACACACACACACACACACACACACTCGAATTAAAATGAATGGACAACATGGGTACACAGATTATCAATGGCTGCTAAATCCCATAAATGTAAATATAACACATGAATTATAAGTCTTGGTGCTGTTGAGCTGACCTTCCACGATGCCCCATGGGTACAGTCTTCCTCTCACTCGCTGACCTTTAGCCTCCACCACTGTGTTACTCCCAATCACAGCAAACGGTGTGCTCTCCTGCGTCGCATAGCACAACGCTTCAGAGGACACACCTGCAACTGCTATCAGCACTCAAGGAAAAAAATATCTGACAAAGCAACATTTCGTTCACTGTCTGCAGCCAGGGAATATCACACAAACTCAAATGTTTTCTAGAGTTTTCCAAGAGTTAGATTAACTAAAATGCCAACTAAATACATTCTTGATTTAAAGTAAATCAGATTTTCTTCATTACTGCTAATGTTTCAGATGTACTAATCGGTTGTTGTGTTTAGTATATGGCACCAAACAGTGAGAATACAAATAAATACAAATGCTGGTTTTTATCTCCTAACACTACTGCCAATCCCATCTATCAAACTTGTAAGTGTGTGCACGAATCACATGTCAGAACACTGACCTTCAGCTCTTGGTCATGCTGCTTGAACTCCTCATCCTCGTCAGAATCGCAGTCCGGGAACTGATACACTTTGATTCCGAAAGTGTCAATCTCCTCTCTTATCTTGAGCAGAAGTATGCACCAAGTATGAAGTATGAAGTATGCACCAAGTATGAAGTATGAAGTATGCACCAAGCAAGTAAACCCACTGAAACACATTACAGCGACCCTGACACTGCCTACGTTAATGCACAAAGACACAAACGTTTGTGTGGGTGAAGGCATGCGATCTGACTGTGGCGTGTGAAATGCCCCCCCCTTACCCTGTCCTTCATCTTCCTCATCTCTGCTGGCATCAGGCAGTCAGCCTTGGAGATAAGGGGAACAACATTGACCTTGTCCTGAAGTGCCTTCATGAATGCCACATCCACTGGTCTCAAACTGAGAGGCAGGACAGAAGAGTGAAAGCACGAGACAGACATTCAGCACCTGACACTCTTGTACTTTTACAATAAAAACCCCATTTAGAACCTGATTACACCTTTATGCTGCCCTGTTTTCCCCAAGAAAAGGGCTGATAGTGCATAAGCGCTCACCCATGTCCAAACGGAGGAATGAAGTACAGGCAGCAGTGAACACGGTTATCCTGAATGTTCTTCCTGTTCAGGCCACTTTCATGGCGAAAGTACTGCTCGAACTGCTGCTCGATGTAATCGGTGATGGGCTTCCAGCTAGAGCACAGGAAAGCACACATTATGCATTCTGATCAATCTGCCCAAATTATGGAATTGTTTTCTGAAGCTTCCAATAAGTTACATCAAGATATACAGGCAGTAAGCAGTAAGAGTCTGCTAAGGGTTTCACAGTTTACAAAGAGAACATTGCGAGCTTAACACGTTCATAAAGCATCTGACACATTCTTCTAATTTGCATGTTTTGATGGTGTCCTCTGTCAGATAGATACATCACCATATATTTGGCAGCAGTCTTGACAGATTTGTGCATCAAAACGCAATTACAGCTACACAAAACAATAATGTTGAACTAACTGGACTTTCCCAGGATACCAGTAGCCTTACAAACTCTTACATAGGGTTTGAAACAAGCAGATTTCACCTGTGATTTTCAAATGCTACTGTATGTGAAAGTGTATATATGGCCTGTCTTGTCTTAGATACATACCATTCAGTGTTGTTGATGGCATCACCAAACCCTGGTGCGTCCACTATGGTCAGCTTCAATCTCACCCCCTTCTCCTCAATGTCAACAGTATGTTTAGTTATCTCCACAGTCTGGCTGATCCGCTCTAAATGTTACACACAATTACAGAATTTAGTTTGTTACACTTTTAAAGAACGTACACCCTCAAGAGACTACATGGGCTCCAATTTCGTGGTTGTGGACATAAATAAATGCACCCGCAACAAGCTGGATAGTATGGAGGCCCATTCCCACCGCTTGAAAAACAGAAGTCCATATATAGTATCTCATAATTATGACTTAGTATCACATATTTATATCTTACTGTATCATAATAATGATTTTCAATCTCATAATTATGACTTAGTATCTTAGTAGAGATTGTAAGTCATTATGAGATAGTAAGATATAAATATGAGATACTAGGAGGCTACTACGACATAATTATGAGATACTATATAGACTTTTTTTCTACAAGCGGCAGGAATGGGCTTCTATAGGGATGGAGAGGCGCAACACGGTTTGTAATATTTAACATCCGCCGCTTCGACGATACATTAAAGGTATCTTGGTTTAATGCAGGGCTTTCACTACCGTTTCCTTGGGCCTGGACCCGCAAGCCCAGGTCTAATTTCTTACAACAGGATGTTGACCACGAACATCACCACAATAAAATATATTTCCCAATTACTGATAAAAAATACATCTTTTTTTTAAGTAAAACAATTTTGTAATGAGAATTACATTTGAATAAGACGTTCGGCACACTGTTATGCACGGAACATTCGTTATTTCATGCGAATACTCTCATAGTGAACTAGTGTCTCATACTTTATTGCGGCGGGTCTGCACGTCCCTCTCAGGTGCGCCTGCTTCATCTCCGATTTTGCCATATACAGGTATGTAATGCTGCAGGCGGAGCCCCGGTGGGCGTGGGTAAAGGGCGGAGCATGCATTTTCGAATGCAGCCAATCAGATACTAGACTTTTGTTGTCAATCAATTTTTATTAAGCCAATTATCAGCCAGAGTTAGCAGTCAATCATTTTTTACTGCAGCCAATCATCTTAACAGATCTGCCAAAAGAAGGCGGAAACTGCACGGAGAAGCTCTTTAAACAGAAGTATATGCCGCTCTTACACAAAAGTAGCTGAATAAAAACAGAAGAGCCATGACCAGCCCCGTCGACAGGGGGGGACAACCGGGTCTGTTGTCCCGGGCCCCAGGGCCAGGGGGGCCCATCAAAGAGCCCAGCCATTTATTTTTTATTTAAAGTCTATAATTTTTTAATAATCTTGAAATCTTTCATTAATATAAAATTCTGTACTCATAATAAGCTCAATGGCTCAAATATATATGTTTTTTACCTATCTGCATATTTTCCATTAAGTGCATACACCCCCGCCTCCCACTGGAAAATGGTTTGATCCAGCACCGACCGTAGCCGGCTGGTACCCGCCCAACAGCGGGAAATACAGTGGTGGATAGTTAAAGTAAATACAGAAATCTGGAGCGCAGAAAAGAAAGGAAAAACATTTACCTGACAAATTTTAAAGTTGCATTGTGTTCCAGGTTTGAATGTGCTGGAATTTAGGCTAAAGTACTTGAAAATGCTTGAAATTGTAAATACTTCGTTTCACAACAAATAGCTGTCTGACTGAACAGTTCTCGTGAAGACGTTAAGATTGGGCGTTTTGAAAATAAACAACCATTAAATAATGTGATAAAAAGCGAATTATTTCGAGTATATGTATAAATATTTAACTTAATTAAGTTTAACGTGCTGGAAAATATTGAAATGGACCTTTAAAGTGAAGTACAAGTGCTTTAATTCCACATTATAAAGGTGTATGAACCCTGCAAACATGACTTTGTTCATTGCGCTGAAGCGCGTCGCGCGCGAAGTTACAAAAGTCGAGGTGCACGACCTCGCGAATGGACAGGCCCTCGCACACGGTCGGTGCCACTGCGATTGCGTCATTTTCGCGCGAACCCTCGCGCCGCTCGCGACGCGTCAAGTATACATGGACGTGGGGGGGGGGGGGGGGGGGGGGGGGGGGGGGTGGCGAACGAAAATTGTTGAGCGGGGGGGGCGGAGCTCGGAGCTGCATGATCCTATGGGGGGGGGGACATGACTTCGTCGCTACTTAAATATTTGGTTTTAACTGTAAAAACTGGGGGGGACCAAAACCGGCTTTTGAAAAAGTGGGGGGGACATGTCCCCCCCGTCCCCCCCTAAAACTACGTCCGTGCAAGTATATAACCAGTCAGCTGTCAGAAACAGCTTTGATGTGTGGCTATATTATATACTATATGACCTAACACAAGGATTGTCAAATGACGAAATTCAAATGACGTGCGCCGGGGGGAGGGGGGGGGCACATTAAACTTTCTTGTCCCGGGCCCTAGCAAGACTGTCAACGGGCCTGGCCATGACTTTAGACATTTTTAAATCAAAGTTTAAAATACTTTATTCTGGAACGGCACTTTAATGTTTTTTTTTCCTTTATTGCACGTATTGCATCATTTACATCATATATATATATATATATATATATATATATATATATATATATATATATATATATATATATATATGCTCACCGTGTACATCTTTCGCCATGAGAAATTCGTGGGCAGAGTTTAATTACATCTTTGCGGGAGTCATTGAGTTGGATTAACTCTGATTTGATCAACTCTGTCCAATAACTCCCAACACTCCATCGTCATTTGATTATCAAAACAATACTAGTCTTCAAACTTTATTTGTCTTATGTCACGGGTTTTGCGTTGGTGCACTTTATTCATTAACTCCTACATTTTCAATGAGACTGTGTGATCGCGTCCTTCTTTTACTTTACTTGCTGAGCTAAATTTCTACAATGGTTTTAATATTCAAAGGCTCTACAGCAGGGGTCGGCAACCTATGGCACGCGGGCCACCGTTGGCACGCCGAGGCATAATCACTGGCACGCGACACGCTGGACCAGCATCAGCAAAAAAATTTATAATAAAAAATAGAGCACGATCCTCCAATCGAAATCGCTCCTCAACGCTCTGCTCGGCGGAGGCGCTTATACATGGCGATCGATCGCGATTTAATACTTAATTTGTGTCCATTTACAACCCCCCCTCCGCTAACAACGAAAGTCTAGTATCTGATTGGCTGCATTCGAAAATGATTGACACATGCTCCGCCCTTTGCCCACGCCCACCGGGGCTCCGCCTGCAGCGATTTTGTGCTTGAGCTGCATGCTCGCTGCTTTCACTACGTTACATCGGCGACTCACGACCGCTTTAAACGGAATGAGGAGTAATCCGATTGGATTTTGCGGCGGCGAGACAAAACCACACCTACTGTTCAAGTTCAGATGCTCTACCAACGTTTTTTGTAATTATGCTGCCCTGCGCTGTCCACGAAACTAGAGCCATAAATTTGATTTACACTTGATTTACTCTACAAATGGAAAAAGTGCCATGTTGCCAAACGTACATGCATTAAAACTGATTAAGGAAACATGCTGGTGTGACGGGCAGGGTGAGCGAAATAAAAAGGAAGCGATCACGCCAAGTCTCAGGGAAAATGGAAGGTTTAAAAAAAGTGTGCAAGCCAAAAACCCTTGACTTTGATCCAGATGAAGGATATAATGACCAGTGGTCAACAGGTACAAAGACAAGACATAGGCCTATATAGGCAAACAAACGACCAGGCCCGGGGCCATGGGGGGGGGCTTGTCGCCCCCTCAGGTGAAGTGTCCCACCCCCATAATAATAAGACCCAATTATTCAGGGGTCAGGATTTATTTACCTCTGATCTATATTTATGATTCAATGACTTACTAGTTCGCTGTGGGGCCAACCACTGGCGATCGATCGACCCCCCGCCACCCCGTCAACAACTTACGTTCGCCACCCCGAAATTTTCTGACGCCCCCCCACTGTATATGTCCTGACGCCGGCCCTGCAAACGACCCTCAGGTGAGACGGATCGCGGGCTCCGCCCACCTGAGGGACGAACACAACAACAACAACAGCCGCTGTGGACGGAGGCGACCGGTAGGGGGCCGCCTCACCGTGACAGCTGGGAAGCTCCGATTAACGAGTTTAAGTTACGTAAACAACAAAACCTTCATCTGGGAGTAGGCCTAGGCTTCATCTAGATGTAAAGAACTTTGTCATTGTAATCTTTAGAACGAACTAGTATCTATTTGATGTGAAATGAAATTATTATTTTTTTATGCACACCGAGTCCACAACACACCTTCTGCATTGAGAAGCTTCCGATCCTTGTGTAGGTCTGTAAGGAACAGGCTGTTCACCAGTGTGGACTTCCCCAGACCAGACTCTCCTGAAAACGTACACAGCAGTTGTTTCATGGGACCAGTGAAGATCACCCGTGTATTTCTGCACTGCAAATGGACACCTCTCAAATAGGCTTCTCAGAAAGGCAAATAGATGTTTCTCACCAGCCACCATCAGGGTGAAGTCAAACCCCTTCTTCACAGATTTCCTGTGAACTTGGTTTGGGAGGGTGGCGAAGCCCACATAATCTTTCTCCTACAAGAAAGAGCTCCATGTTTTACTGTAATAATACCCACAGTACGCACACCTAACCCTGACTGCCTGATGCTACACGCACTTAGCTGTGACTACCTGATGCCACATGAAAACATATCTGAGCAGGCAAAATGCTAAGAGATGCTAGTTAAGAGACGCTCCATTAGCGATGCACTGCTTCTAGGCCAGCGAGGTTGTGAAGGGACTGACTGCCCCACCTCCCCTCCTCTTAATCAGTACCAACTTCGTTAGTAGGACATTCCCAGAACTCCTGCAACATTTTCCCATGATGAAAGATGAGAAAGTATTTTTTTAAGGAGGAGATAGTAGTTCAGGGCGGCACGGTGGTGTGGTAGTTAGCACTGTCGCCTCACAGCAAGGCGGTCTGGGTTCGATTCTCGGTCTGGGCTGCTCTGTGTGGAGTTTGCATGTTCTCCCTGTGCCTGCGTGGGTTTCCTCCGGGTACTCTGGTTTCCTCCCACAGTCCAAAGACATGCGTGTTAGGTTGATTGATCATGCTAAATTGCCCGTAGGTGTGAGTGCGTGCGTGTGTGTTGACCATGCGGTGGACTGGCGACCTGCCCATGGTGTACCCTGCCTTCGCCCGGAGATGTTGGGATTGGCTCCAGCCCCCCGTGACCCCGACTAGCGGGATTAGGCGGTTCAGATAATGGATGGATGGATAGTAGTTCATTCTGGAGGGTGTTAGAGATTAAATAAAATCGAACAAGCTGTCCACATCTATAAAATTACATAATTATCTCATCCTAAACTCTGCTTATCTATACTAGATCTTCAGGCTTTTGAAACATGATAAATGTACAGCAGGTTCTACTGTACCATCACAGCATCACCATTTGCAGAACAGAATTAACAGTGATTAGTCAAAAGACTTTGAATGAACTTTGAATGAACGCCATGTCATAATGTCTGAGATCATTCATTGCTACACTTGCCCAGGCTGTTACAAGGAATGAAAAGTAAACAGCGTAGTCCAGTTTCCCAAATGACATGCCCATTTATAACTCAAATTAAACAAGTAGCCTATTAGTAAACTGCAGTGTGTGTTTTTGCTATAAAGGACTGACAAGCTCAGAACAGAAGCACACCCAGTCCCAAACCCAGGAATCCAGAGGGAAAACTTGGGCACACCAGTCAAAACACATGTACCTTCCAGAGCGATGATCACAAACCCACTAGATCAGTTTCCTTTCTCAGTGAAATGTGACATGCATTGCACATCAGTGTAGGACAATTTATGTGGATATAATTTCATTGCCCTACCCTAACCCTGTGAGACCAATTATCTTATATCCTATATGAATGTGAAATGGAATATGTAAATCCTACTTATATATATATATATATATATATATATATATATATATATATATATATATATATATATATATATATATATATATATAATATAGCTCAAAAAATAAATAAAGGGAACACTAAAATAACACATCCTAGATCTCAATTAATAAAAATCTTTGAAATCAGTTGAAAATCTGTCATTTCTACCTGTTGTCTGTTCCATTTGCACAAGAGCAGTTGAAATTGATTCACAATCAGTGTTGCTTCCTTTCTGAATACGAAGTGTGGATGACTTGGAGTTACATTGTGTTGTTTAAGTGTTTTTCTATGACGAGAAATAAAGCGGTCAAGTCTCTGCGCACCAGAAAGAGGTGAGCTGTGACGTTAACATCACCCTGCAGTGATGCAGGGTTTTGGAAGTTTAGTCGTTTAATAGCTGTATTACTGGTCCATTTCAGTAAGATTTTAGGCATATTTTCTAATTCCTGAATCGCAGAGGCAATGTAATATATATTATACGTAATATATATTATAATGTAATATTTTGTGTTATTTGTGTACCGAATCCACAGTAAATCGAAAAGCAACCGATTATAGATCAATTTAGGCTAAACTAAATTTTAAACTAAATTTCTATTCACAGCTCCATCACATGATAATCGGATCACTGATTGCGACCACACGATTAGCATAACAATCATAAATATGGGCTCATTTGATGCATTCATGATACATAAACAGCTACAAGATCTTACCTCCCCTTCTTCTGTCGTAGCGGGCGTAGCAGGTGTTCAAAAATGATGCACAGGGCAGATGAACAGGGGAGACGCCCATCATTTCACGCGTGGAAGACAATACAATAGTTGTCAGCATTTTATATTTATAATACGTGACTTAGCTTCGCGGTTACACACGCGCCACGACCAACACAACCGAACGTACTCGTTTACCTGATTTAAGCGGCCGGTTGTTGTACCTGGTACTCGCCATCATATTCCTGGCTGAACAGCTGAAACAATCGGCGTGTTCGGCGCGTTACGTACGACAGCAGTGGGCGGACCTAAACAGAACCTCCGCAGGACTGCTGTCGTCGCCGAAAGATTGTTCTGAATATATTAAGCAAAAATGCATGGTTGATAAATCGACTAGAAATTCTTAGTATGCTACTGAGAATGCAAATATATGGACTACGATTTTTCAGTGTGTTATACTAGTACAAGCTATTGATGAATAAGAAAACAAAGGTATTTTTATGTTCAAACCATATGGTTCAAAAAGATTTCGCCCATCGTTTTGCGCTGCTGACAGCGAGCACCAGGAACACGGCGTTACGAAGAAGCCAGGTCAACGCTAGGTGGCAGTATAACACTAAACAATACTTTGTGTGGAACAGTAGCAATTACTAGTTTCCTCAGTCCTTTGCTGTTTTAATACATTATTTGTATGGTACATCCGTCTTCAGGTTGACTTGTTTAGATTTTTTAAAGAAAGTGGAAGATTATTAAACAAAATTGTTTAATATTTAATTATTAAGTTATTAATAGTATTTTCCACCCGGCCTCCTTTGACACCTTTAAAAGCCCCAGGAAAACTCATGTTAAGTAAATTTGACTCTAGGTCGATTTTTTATGCCAAAGGATGATCCGCTCACATCAAAGTCCAGATTATCTACACATCAAAGCGGTGTTAATTTAGAAGCCTAAAACAACAAAGTCTCCGAACCCAGTCTTAGTTCCTGTAATTTAGGCCTCGTTTAAGAACCAGGAAAACCCCGCTTCCGTACTTATAGAAACGTGTAAATCCTTCACGTAGGTTACGTTACACCCACGTTTATGAGCTCCAATTCAACGGTCAGACATTGTTGTAGCTAAATAATTTTTAGTGCTGGTAGGGAAAAAATCAAACAGGCTGTCCAAATTTCTTTGGCAGTTTTGTTTACTTTACACTTATATTTTAACCATTTTATTGTCTATTCCATGTATTCTAATAATGCCACTATATAATGGGGCCTACTTCGTTTATCTATAGTCACTGATGGTTTCATTGTTGCGTGTTTTGTTGTGCTGTTAATTTTGGGTATTAGGATTGGGGAGATGTGTTTTAGCACATTCCCTGCCCATGTGCAGGAGAGAACAGACATAGACAGGGGGCCTTTTCATTATACTGGATCCTGTCCACAGAGGCCACTACAAAGAAATGTCAGGGGATTACTATAAAGATTAAGCCAGCAACTACAAAAATGCTGACGTCCTACAATACAAACAAGTATGAACATCTAATTTGGGAGGTGCTCCGCGCTCCCAACAGTTTCATACTCCTTTTATAATTAATGGACTTGCGCCCCAGGAGCGTTTTCTTACCCACACAGTACACATTGTAAATGATGTAAAAACTCATATGTTCTCAAACAGTTTCACTTTTCTCTATCTTGTGTGATTCATTGCACGAGCATGTTTAATTTTCCACTATGACTATAAGTGCTAGATGGCTCATAGCTCCTTAACAATGTCAGGTGATTGCCTTCCAGTCCTTAAAGCTGTCCTTCATCAGTCTCCGAGCCATTCTTTTGTCGGCCAAGGAAAGCCGGAGGTTGTAAACAGCGGCACAACAAAACAGCACAAAACACTCCACTGCGCACAAGGGCCGACGAGTAACTCGGCTCAGAAGAAAACAGGAGGAAAACAATGATGGGAAAATCCTGTAGCAACACAGCGAAGTAACACAGCTGCGCGCTCTGGCCAGTTTCCCGAGGCCCAACGCTGGTTTGCGCGCCACAGCCGAACAATTAAAACTCCATGTGGAAATGACCACGTAGTTCTAGCGCTCTCCGGACTCCGGTGCGCACTTCAGCCTTCCCCTTCAAAGGGGAGCGTTGCGCACACTCCCGCTATTGTTGCCTTTCCTTCTCCTAAAACTCTTGTAAAGTCTTCGAGTAATTCGTGCGGTATTGCGGGTCCTGCTGATGTCTTAGACGTCCTCTCTAAGCTGATGGTGTAAAGAACTCGGCGACTTCTCGCCGACGATTGTGATGCCGGTCACGTGGGTTTACCGCGAGATACATTGAAAATTCAGAAAAGGAGATACAAAGAATAAAAATAAACATACAAACCTGGTATGTTTAGTAATGGCACTTTTAATAGAAAAACAAATTGCCACTTGCTTAAAAAAGGAGAGTAGAGTTAACATGAATGCATTTTGATAAACCAGAAAAAATATCACAGCAATTTAACATCAGAATAAATGTTCACTGGATTGGCATGTCAGGCCTTTGAGTGTTTCCTCCATTGGGCAGTGTTAGAGCTCTAGGTCATAATAGCTTTGGCTGCATGGGAAAGTGGCACCTCAGGAAACCACGAGGTTCACGCCGTTCATCCGTACAATGACTCATTAAACGTTGGTAGAGCTCGTTCGAGCCATCTCTGCGACGCTACCCATTACGCTGCAGGAAACATTTATTGTTCTGTACAAGCTGTTTCCCCGGTCTTCCGTAGGTAATGAACAATCGAACCCACTTGGGTGGGGAGCTGACAAAACTCTCTTTTACGTTATTTTCTTTAGAAACAAACAATACCTCAGAAAATAGGAAACATTGGTTTAGTTTTGCATTTACATTGTGCTAAATTGTAAATGTGATACCTTTGGAGTATTTCTTTCATTTTCTTTAAATTGCTATTTCATTTTATTATTTAGAATAATTGGGTCCCTATAAAAGGTTTCCAGCATTGTCATCATTCTAAGTATTGCCGAGATAAGTAAAGTAAAACTAGATAAACAGGTCTTTGTATGAGCTTTACAAACCTGAAACATATTAGAACCACAACATAACCATACTCTCACACTTCGTGTCACATGGTGTTCATTAAAAAGATATTTTCAAATACACATCTTAACTGCAGTGCCCTTATGTTTAACTGATTCATTACTGATGTATGCAGAATGGCTCAGCCTGTAATTACTAGGGTTTTTTTGTTTGTTTGTTTGTTTGTTTTTGATGATGCATAATGAGTTCAGGAAATGGCCTCATTTTAAAGAGATGGAGGTTGATCTAGTGATTGAAGGAAAAAAGACTCAGAAAAATTAAAAAGTAATCAGTGAATTATTAGTTCGAATTATTTATTTATTTATTTATTTTTCATCAAACCCATTTAGATTTTTCCAAGTTACAAACTTTGATCAAGTTAAAGAAAGAGTAATGCTTTTTTCTCACTCACTGATTAGAATGGATAAGTGCATATATTTGGAACACAGTATTATAAAGTGCATCACTTGACCAACGTTTTCCCCCCTGTAATTCCATCCGATGACAAATATAACAAAATGTAAATACACAGAACTGTTAGTTACGTGTGCTTCCTGGTGATAAGTCACTCCGGAAAAACACCCCATTAGTCAAATGGCAAGTAGCATCACCACAGTAATCTATCTAAAGTCATTAAAATGTTTAGTTGATATGGGTTGGATGAAGGGGCCTAACCACAAAAACTAAGGAAACCTCCTTTATGATTCTCACAGTGGTCATAAGAGAAAGCTGATAAACACTTAGAGCACGATAGATGAAAATACTCAGTGACTAGTGTTTTGGTCATATCAATCATTAAATTAATGGAATGTCATCAGTTTCTTCGTTACAAATGTTGTGTACCCTCACCGTGGCCTTTGTTCAAGTTTGAGATGCGATTTCAGCTGTGCAGCTTTATTTTGTATAAAAATACATTTTGAGAATGTTCTCATCGTTAAAACATTTAGGAAGCTAATGATACAGGAGTTATGATACAGACAGAATAACTGATAAAAGAAACATTTAAAGTGTTTTGGTAAGATTGTCGGATTCACCATCTTTCTTGAACAATAGTGTACAGGAAATAATAAGACAGGACAGGATATCCTTACTGTTCCGCTCCATCCTTCATGACGGTGAACACCACTCCTTCGTGATGGTGAGCGCTGCTCCTTCATGACGGTGAACACTGCTTTTCATCGTGCGTGCTCAGTGATGGGGACTGTCGACACAGTCAGGTCCAGAGAGCAGTGCTTTGAAGTGTGTTTGGAGAGGTAGTGGCACCATCGTATTGATGCAGCTGACTTTAATAACATGATGTTAGATGCTCAGTTAGTCATGACCACCTGGCTGTGCTACAACATGATGACCAGGAACAGAGGAAACATCTGGACAAGACAATTACACATGCACACACACATTTCTATATGTTTTAGCACTTCTGGCACTGGGACCACAGTCTGGCTGGTAATCAAACTTGACTGAGATGAATTAAACATAAGACCATTTCTGCACTTCAACGTGCTGATATAACATTGAGACCTCCATGGTGTTGTTTGTTCTGAAAGCGCTGGTGGTATTTCCATGTGGATGTGAGATTTATTTTCAATTCACTGAAAAAATGGAAGCCAGTGCTAAAATGTGGCAAGTGAATGGTTTGATGTGTATCTCTTTATCTTTGTGTTTGCTGGTTAATATATAGTGTGTGCCCAATGATGGGTAAATTTGGGTAAAGTAGTGGCACCTTTATTCTGATGCAGCAGACATTAACGATATGATCTTTTAGATGATCACTTTGTAGCAGCTATTTTTAATGTCATTGCAGTCCAGGTGTTTTTAAACTGGCATTTTTGTGCTATTTATGGTATTCTGGCCAAGTTAGGTTTTGTGTCCACACTAATTCATGATTTCATTTCAAATCGAAAAATAAACAACAAACCGAAGCGCTTGTCCACAGCTCTCTGGCCTGATTGGACGGTAGCATCGCAATGTTGTTGCCATGGAACCCACCCTTTCCTTACAGTGTTTGTGTGTTTTTCAGACATTGTCCAGTCAAATCAGGGCAGGGGTAAGACTGACTCAACTCTGATTGCAATGGTTACGCACGGATGCATCTGTAAATAAAGAGGCTAAGGCTACAGTGAGCACGTTGGCGGGTCCTCTAGGGCTTAGCACAGGTTCTCACATTATCATTTAGCAGTTTGGTTGTTGCCTATCTCACAATCAACTCACAACAGTTCCTGTTATTGTAAACCTGGCATGAAAAAGAGCCAAACTGCAGTCCTCCCATGAGAGCTGCCCGTTGACCATTATGACTCAACTGTCATTTGAAATACAGTGATTTGAAGTAAAGTGGGAAAGCAAACAAGCAAAAACATAAATGCATTATGTTAATTACGTTAATGCATAAAAGCAACATGGTCATTTAAGAAGATTGTTGAAATAATCATAATTTAGATGTTCAACCTGCTTTGTAAGTCAGTGGTTCTTCTTTTTCTTTTGACAGAAACCTTGTGGACTCATTGCTTTAGATATAGACACTTACTTCAAGAAATAGCATCTTGATTATTTACCAGTTTATCAAGAGTAAATTCTTCATGGCTTCTTTTTGAAAAATTCTTAAACTAGAAGCAACCACGCCCTTAATAAAGAAACATAATCTCAACTCCTTTGAGCTTTCAATTTTTATTATAGATCTGTTTCAAGATTTTCAGTACAGCTATAGTACAACAGCTAAGCTTGCATTTGCATAGAAATTCAGACAAAAGTAAAATATAGTGACCCCCAAGGCTCTATAACAGATTGTACATGCTACTTCTTGGTGGTGGTGTAAATATGGCATTAGTTTCCACTGATGCTGAAGATACAGACATGTATAAATAAGCTAATCAAAACAGTCATCTTGAGAACTGCCCAAAAGACACATCCTGTCAGATAATGTACTTCCTGGTCTGCTACTTGGTCTGCTAGCCTCTCTGTTGAAAAACTGAAAAATTGTTTATTCTGAGCCGTCCTTTCATGTGCACATACAGTATAGGAAATATTACTATCACAGCATTCCTTCATATTCAAAATACTGCAAAACTAAGAAATGCTCTACACATACATTACGGGGGAAATTTTACTCATGTTACTTCATGATTGTACTACTGTAATTTCCAGCTAAATGTATGTTCTAGTGATAGTGTACCCAAGCTTCCCTTAGTCCAGAACACGTCAGCTAGAGTCCTCACAAAAATCAAACAGTTTGACAGTATTGGCCCAGTAACATCATATTAGCACAATAACCTCCATATTGGCTGATTGTTAACATACCATTGGCTGCCTGTCTGATTACAAAATTTTGTTACTGACAATTTGTAACATCGGAACAGAAGAGAAATGAAGAGAAGACATTTCTGCTTACAGGAAACCACTTTATTGTGAAGGAGAAGCTTTTAGCAGGGCTCACAAGAACAGAACATTAGATCACAGCAAATAGGACCACCATGACCACAGAAAATCTAATAATAAAAAAAACACTAATTTAACTCACCAAAAACACAATGAGACAACATCAAACACATAAACACAAATAAACCATTTTCAAATATGAATTTAAATGTAAAGAGTCTGTGCAGGGGAGCATGGAATTCTGGGAGTCCTGTTGCAGCTGGGCCATCCTGAGTGGCTGCAGTGCCCTTCTGAGCCGTGGTTGCTCTCAGGGTTCCTTCCTCCTCTACGCAGGGAGTTTCCAAAGTTGCTTTTGCTTGCTGATTATTTGTTTTGTGATACTGTTGTTTTGTGAGGTTTTGTATAAAGCACTATACAAATAATTTTGAATTTAATTTGAATTATTCAGATTATTTTCAGTAATCCATGCAATCCATCTCACAACACCTATGAGAAGTAGTAGTAAAAACGTCACTCATATGAATGTGAGGGAACTGAACTGCTGAGTCTGTTCCTGGCAGTGCTGAACACAAACACATCACGTAGGACAATCTTAGATAATCTCACCTTAGTGCATGTCTACAGACAAAAAAGCACTAAAAGACCTTCCATGGAACAATAGCTTGTATCAACATGGTCTTTTCCTTAGGAGAGTATCCTGCTATAGGGAGGCTGTTGATATAAGGCCCAACACAAGTGGAGCGGTGAAATTTGTCAGTCAGCGTTTCTTTTGGAATTTGGCAAAAATGTTGAACAGCAGTAAAATTTTTCTGTTCGTTTGTGTAATTAGTAATTGGTTGTTTAGTGTTTTTAAAGTTTGTAAGTTATAATTAATATAAGGTATAAAGCATGACTAAATAAATAAAGTCTAGCTGCTGGAACAAGTCACTTTTAAAAATCTTTTTCTGTTCATTAGTTTCACTTGTGAATTTGCACAATCAGATCCACGTGAATCCATGCAAGGTGAATCTTAATCACCTCAGGTTCTTGATGAGGGGTATTATCAAAATCATCACGTAATCGACAAAGATGTGATGTGAAACTTGTCTCGTTGATAAAGCCGTTTCAACGTTATCGGCTACGGTCGTTTCTGTATGGTCTGTGAGCGTGCTGCGTCCCACCGTCGCCTCCTTCTTCCCAACAGCTGCGTCGGACAATACAGTACAAATGTGACATAGCTCACCCCGTTTCCTGTAGTTTTCCTTTAAGTCTCCTCCTGCGCACGTAAAAGAAGAGGAAGTCGCATAAGCTGTACTGTAAAGGGTATACTGCTACGCAGCGTTCATTGTGTGGGTTTTAACTTATTTGGACGACCGGTGAACACAGCATTTACAGTTGGATAAAATAATACTATTTACATTTGCACCATTTTAGTCAGGCTTTCCACAGTTAGCTCCATGAAGTGGTTATACTATGATTTGCTCCTTCACAATTAATAATAATATGATTATGTATGTGTAATTAAATATATACTATATATCCATTGTATGAAACATTGTTTTTTTACTTTATTTCTGTAATGTAAATTAAACCGATATGAAATATTTAATTGTATAACTTTGCATTTGCAGTATTTAACCAATATAATATAGGCTATAATATGTACAATCTTAAAGCATATTATCCCAGATAGTTTGTGTATGACCGTTCCTCTTTTAACGCTTTATAAGAAATTTGCGTCTTTTTCCACAGTGAGGAAGAATTCCAGGAAGACTGTTAAACGGCACATCTATTGTCTTCCCGCGGCTATCAGTACCGCATCTACTGATAAATCAAGCGGTTTCCCGTTGTCTGTTTTCGTCTACCTTCTCTGACTTCTCATTGGCCAGTAGAAATCGACGTGAAATCTCACTGGTCGAAGACGAACCTCTTTGTTGAAGTGGTGTATAATTACCTGGCCCACGTACAGCGTCGTGCAAACGCGTGGTGGTCTTCACGTGGTTTTAACTGCTCCAAAATAATTTCGTTGAGACGAAGAACACAGTAGTTTTTCTATTGAAGTACAGCAACGTTTTGGATCACTGAACATTTGTAGACTAATACCTGTCAAATACACAGGTCACTTTTTTATTAGAGGAGTTGAGAACACTGCAGAGATGATTTCAATTTGTCTGGAGTTTCTTGGAATGGGACTGAGTATCACTGGGACGCTCTTGGTGATGGTGGCTTGCGGCATCCCTACATGGAAAGTGTCGGCGTTTATTGAAGGGAACATCGTCGTGGCGCAGACCATCTGGGACGGGCTGTGGATGTCCTGTGTTTTTCAAAGCACGGGTCAGATGCAGTGCAAGGTGCACGATTCGATGCTGGCTCTGTCCAAAGACTTACAAACCGCGCGCGCCCTCACCGTTATCTCTGCCGTCATGGGAGTCCTGGGCTTGATGGTGACCATCGCTGGCGCGCAGTGCACCAACTGCATCAAAACAGAATCCACCAAAGCCAGAGTTGTCAACGCCGGCGGAGTGATCTACATAATCGCCGGTCTGTTTGTTTTAGTGCCCGTGTGCTGGATGGCAAACAACATAATTTCGGATTTTTATAATCCCCAAATTCCCTCCTCGAATAAGAAGGAGATCGGGTCTGCGTTGTACGTTGGGTGGGCAGCGGCGGCGCTGCTGTTCCTCGGGGGATCTATCCTGTGCTGCTCTTGTCTTAATGATGGGAACACCACGTATCCCGTCAAATACGCACCCACAAAAAGCGTAATGCAAAACGGAGACTACGATAAGCGAAATTATGTCTGATAAGACATTCTGATGGACTTTGATGACAAGCAAAAACGACAAAAAGGCCTAATATTGAGGCATCACGAAGTAAAAAGAAATGTAAGACGCAAAAGTGAGATAGTGTAAAGGTTGCCAATGGCCCACGTTGGCACGAGATGGTGTGCGTTCATCAGACGCCGGGGAGACGGTTAAAGGGGCCACTAGTTGTGCTGTGTAGTCCCAGTCTGAGTGAATATTGGCTTTTGCTTTGTTTCTTAGTCTATATAGACTGCGCAGTGCCTTAACAATAAAAGACTGCCACTGTTTTAATAAGATAGACCTCCTAATTTTACATAAATTTGTTAAACTGATAGCAACTGTAACCAGTTTCTAAAGAAATCTTTGTAAGCATATCTATGGGTGAATATGTATTTGAATTAATGTCTTTTATAATAAAACATTTGTAGATAAATGGACCTGACCGTGTCTTATTACAGTGCATCCGTCAGCCTGAGGCGCACATCTTGAATGGAGCAGAAACATGCTTGTGTTTTGGTAAACCTGTATTAGAGAACTGGGTAGTTTTTTTAAGTACTACCTGCGTAACAACTGACTTACTTCAGTGACTTTCTTGCAGAGGCAATGCAATTAAGTTAACCCTCCTTCCAACAATTGTTCCAAGCGCCTGTTAAAAACTATGGCGACTATTCCCCAAACTGCAGCCGTTAGATGAGTCAGTATTTATCTCGCTACTGAGCTAATTTCTTAATGAGATAAAGATGATAAATATCGTTGTTACAGCCACTATAGGATGCGAAGAAGTAAAATCTTATTCCCGCCCTATTTGGATTCGAAATAAAGTACGGTCATCTGAGGAAATATACAACCGGTCTTGAGAGTATGAATTTACAACCCACAAGATCTTTGCATAACTGACTTGTTTTCGTGTCTATAATATCTAATTATGATTTTAGCTGCTGTATTTTATTACTCATAATATTGTAGTTCGTCAATAATAAAACAATATTACTTATAATATTGTAATTCACCGCAGATCCAAATACCAGTTCATTAAATGTGGTTTGAGCTTAACATACAGTGAAATGCTAAAAAACTACATATCACGACGTTTGTTGGCAACCGTTGTTACTGTACTCCTAAGAAATCAGCTCCTCAAAGCAATTCTGTCACGTTGTATTTTAAGGGCTAGAATAATTAACACTGGACATGGTCAGCAACAAGCCCTGTTAAATTACATTCAACACATTCACTTAGAAATGTAAAAAAATAATTCAAAATGACAAATGTAGAATTAGTCACACTGTGTGGAAAAAAAATCAAGAGCCCTAGACTGATTTATTAAATAATCTTTCTTAAAACATTAATGTAATAATTAACAGACATAAACGATTTCTGCCTGCAAACTCCTTCAGTTTTCTGAGTATTGTTCAGTAGTATCCTAGTGAGGTAGTCTTCAGCTACAAGTGGCACATGCACTCTGCTGCCCTCTTGTGGTAAGAGATAGAACACTCATATGCAACTCTAATAGGATCCTGTGACTCCTCTTCTGGCACGTGAACAGTCAAAACTCCATATCAAATCAATTCCAAAGAACAACACGGAGAACCTTGAAGCTCGTGACACTAGTGAGCACTAACTGCTCGTCACTTGCAGGTCCACGGCACCAGACCGTCATCAAAGGAATTTCTGTTGCTGTGTTGATGTAATGACTTATTTAATGCCTTCAGCTCCTACTGCTGGTATTCCTTCAGCACCTGACTGGCGATGACTAGTCTCTGAATCTCACTGGTGCCCTCATAGATCTCGGTGATGCGGGCGTCACGGTAGTGCCTCTCGGCCGGCATGTCCGTCACATAACCCATACCCCCCAGTACCTGGATGGCCTTAATGTGGACAAGACAGAAGGGTTAGATCACTTATATGTATACACACGTGTATGTGTGTGTCCCATTATCCAGGAGGAATCTCGTACCTGATGGGAAACGAATGTCGCTGCCTCAGACGCGGCCAGCTTTGCCATCGCGGCCTCCTGCAGCCATAAGAATTGAGACGTACAATGAGACAGGAAGCAGAGACAGGAAGCATCACACAGCATGCAGAGAGGGAGCAGGTGTGAAGAAGAAGGTAAACCCATGTGAGGATGATGTACTGGGAGAGTGAGGATGATGTACCGGGAGAGTGAGGATGATGTACCGGCAGAGTGAGGATGATGTACCGGCAGAGTGAGGATGATGTACCGGCAGAGTGAGGATGATGTACCGGCAGAGTGAGGATGATGTACCGGCAGAGTGAGGATGATGTACCGGCAGAGTGAGGATGATGTACCGGCAGAGTGAGGATGATGTACCGGGAGAGTGAGGATGATGTACCGGGAGAGTGAGGATGATGTACCGGGAGAGTGAGGATGATGTACCGGGAGAGTGAGGATGATGTACCGGGAGAGTGAGGATGATGTACCGGGAGAGTGAGGATGATGTACCGGGAGAGTGAGGATGATGTACCGGGAGAGTGAGGATGATGTACCGGGAGAGTGAGGATGATGTACCGGGAGAGTGAGGATGATGTACCGGGAGAGTGAGGATGATGTACCGGGAGAGTGAGGATGATGTACTGGGAGAGTGAGGATGATGTACTGGGAGAGTGAGGATGATGTACTGGGAGAGTGAGGATGATGTACCGGGAGAGTGAGGATGATGTACCGGGAGAGTGAGGATGATGTACCGGGAGAGTGAGGATGATGTACCGGGAGAGTGAGGATGATGTACCGGGAGAGTGAGGATGATGTACCGGGAGAGTGAGGATGATGTACCGGGAGAGTGAGGATGATGTACCGGGAGAGTGAGGATGATGTACCGGGAGAGTGAGGATGATGTACCGGGAGAGTGAGGATGATGTACTGGGAGAGTGAGGATGATGTACCGGGAGAGTGAGGATGATGTACCGGGAGAGTGAGGATGATGTACCGGGAGAGTGAGGATGATGTACCGGGAGAGTGAGGATGATGTACCGGGAGAGTGAGGATGATGTACCGGGAGAGTGAGGATGATGTACCGGGAGAGTGAGGATGATGTACCGGGAGAGTGAGGATGATGTACCGGGAGAGTGAGGATGATGTACCGGGAGAGTGAGGATGATGTACCGGGAGAGTGAGGATGATGTACCGGGAGAGTGAGGATGATGTACCGGGAGAGTGAGGATGATGTACCGGGAGAGTGAGGATGATGTACCGGGAGAGTGAGGATGATGTACTGGGAGAGTGAGGATGATGTACTGGGAGAGTGAGGATGATGTACCGGGAGAGTGAGGATGATGTACCGGGAGAGTGAGGATGATGTACCGGGAGAGTGAGGATGATGTACCGGGAGAGTGAGGATGATGTACTGGGAGAGTGAGGATGATGTACTGGGAGAGTGAGGATGATGTACTGGGAGAGTGAGGATGATGTACCGGGAGAGTGAGGATGATGTACCGGGAGAGTGAGGATGATGTACTAGCCTTAGAGTAAGGTTGCTTTCCATCGCGTAGCAGAGCGGCTTTCCAGGTAAGAAGACGCGCACTTTCTATCGCCACGGCCATGTCCGCCAGTTTGAACTGGAAAAGAGAATTGTGTTAAAAATGCTTCAGTCTCTTCACTTCTCGCCACAGTCTGTGAAAACTGGGAGGCGTAAGGGTTCGGTAAACTGTGAGGCTTGATTCTGTAACCATATCCAAAACAAGAAACACATCATATTAACCTTGGATACTTTAATAATGGTTGGTATGGAGGTTTTTCAGGTTTCTCGTTGTTACGGGACAGCTCCGGACCCCTCCTTTTGGGCATGTGTTTATGTAGTCTGCGTCTGGTTATGTCCATGTTTGTAGTTCCGTGAGTGTGGGTCGTTCGTGGGTATGTTCATCGGTCTCACCTGTGGCTCGTCTCGTGAACACTGGGGATTGTGTAGTTCATCTATTTAATGTGCGTTCTCGCCATGTCCCGTGCTCGTCTGAAGCTCGTGGCGTGTAGTAGATGTTCCATGTACTGAGTGCTTGTGCTGTCTGCGCGGGACTTTGTCGTGTGTGTGTGTGTGAATAAACGTCGGTGTGACAACGTTAAAGAGGTCGTCATGTCTGCTGCCTCTCACCGCAACACTCATGGTAACTGCATTACTTCGATCTCTAAAGAACTGATGATAAACTAAACATTGTGCTGGATACTGTAACTACAGAGGCCTTAACGAAGCAGTGAGCCCGACCTGGGGGACGGGCGCGGTGTACCTGTACGGCCTGTAGCTTCGCTATCGGTGCTCCAAATGCCATCCTCTTGTGGGCGTAGTCAGCCGCGCAGTCCAGGGCTGCCTGGCCAATGCCAAGGGCCTGTGATGCTATCCCAATACGCCCGCTGTCCAGAGTTTGCTGCAGGTGAGACAGAACAAAGCTCATGAAGCAGGTAATGAAGGGGGGGGCTAAACCTGTCTGTTTTTATTCTTATTTCTGAAATACCCGTTTGGTTATAAAGAGAAGGTTCATATGAATCACCATGGCAATCTTGAATCCCATCCCACGCTGGCCCAGTAAGTTGCTGAGTGGGATACGGCAGTCGTCCAGGATGAGGTTGGCTGTGGAGGAGGCTCGGATTCCCAGCTTATCCTCCTTCTTCCCCAGAGATAATCCAGGATGAGGCATAGGCACCAAGAATGCGCTGATTCCCTGAGGAGACACAAAAAATATTTACCCATGAAAAGTATTTCTTCAAGTCAGTTTATAGAATCCTTAGCCATGTTGTGTTTCGTTTACACATTGTGAAATAGTGTATTAACTGTTGTAAACGCTATTTTCAGTCCAAGTTTTATATACAACCCTTCATAGTGTTACTCCTTGTAACAACAGACTAACTAACAGACAAACGTTGATTCAGCATCAGTCTCTGCTGCTCACCCAGGATGAGCAGCTCTGCATAATTTATTCGTTTGCAAATGTACTGCACAGAGACAAAGCTCAGGCCACTTTTACTGCAAAAGCAGACAACTGATGTATGGTCTAAAAATCCATTATTTATAGAAAACAAAAGCAGTCTGCTACATTGCAAACACCTTGTGTTTCAAGCTCTTGTCCGTCGTGGCGAAGACGACAGCGGCAGACGCATCATAGCAGTTGGTGATCCAGGCCTTGGTTCCGTTCAGCACCCAGCCGTCCCCATCCTCACGGGCCACCGTGGATGCCGCCCCCGCATCACTGCCGTTGCCTTCCCACAAAAACACAGAACACACAAGTGCCTGGTCAGGCGGAACACACAGGGAGAATTGCCCCTGCATCTTGGTTGTGAAAGATGTTGGTTTTTAAAATGTGAAACTTCTGTATACACAGTGCCAAAAGGAATGCACTAAAACCACGCATCTCGAAAAGCTGATCCTCAAGATCTCTTATGTTTGGATTTATATGGAGCCAATCTTTCAGTTTATGGTCAACAGACTCTTAGTTTCAGACAGTCCTTCTTCTTTCTATTAGTGCTGTTAGAGAAACCGATCTAGAAGAGTGTAAACTCAACAAGCACAAAATGTTGTGATTTCCAGTGATCAGACACTTGGGTGCGACCATCAGTTCGTATCTCTGTGAGCAGATCTGTTATCTGTTAGTATGTTCTGTGGATGGCAGAGATGGAGATGCGAGTACCTGGCTCACTCAAAGCGAAGCAGCCCACCTTTTCCCCCGTGGTGAAAGGAACAATCCACTGCCGCTTCTGCTCTTCTGTGCCAAATCGCAGAATGGGGCCCAGGTATAACGACTGTAAGACACCAGACACAATGCATGAGCAGATCACTGCGAAAGGCTGCTGGTCACTTTGGCATCTGTTTGACTTATTCAACACGAAAAAATAATGCTGCATCTTTATGTTGCTTTGGGATTTTTTTGTTTAGATTCTCTCTAAATGTGAAGAAGCAGGTTCCTGCATCTCTGATGGGAATCATTTGCTGGTTTTACTCTTCAGGGAACCCTGTTATGATTACAATACTTTGTAGCACAAAAATCAGAATAAACTGATATCTCAGACCATTTCAGACCAGCGACACCTCTGGTTGCATTAGGTAAATTCTACTGCAAATATACACTCACCGGCCACTAAGCTCTCAATCTCAGATGAAATTATATCACCAACCAAATAATTAATTGATTGCAATTTGACCATTGCACTTATCTATTCATTGTTATTATACACTTACTGGCCACTTTATTAGGTACATCGGTCCAACTGCTCATTAACGCAAACGTCAAATAAGCCAATCACATGGCAGCAACTCAATGAATTTATGTATGTAGACATGTTTATGGCGATCTGCTGCAGTTCAAACAGAGCATCAGAATGGGGAAGAAAGGTGATTTAAGTGACTTTGAATGTGGCGTGGTTGTTGGTGCCAGACGGGCTGGTTCTGAGTATTTCAGAAACTGCTAATCTGCTGGGATTTTCACACAGAACCATCTTTAGGGTTTACAAAGAATTGTCAGAAAAATAGAAAATATCCAGTGAGTGGCAGTTCTGTGGGCGCAAATGTTTAGTTGATGCCAGAGGAGAACGGCCAGACTGGTTAGAGCTAATAAAACGGCAACAGTAAGTCAAGTAACCAGTCGTTTTAACTGAGGCATGCAGAAGAGCATCTCTGAACGCACATGTCGGACCTTGAGGCAGATGGGCTACAGTAGCAGATGACCACACCGGGTGCCACTCCTGTTAGCTAAGAACAGGAAACTGAGGCTACAATTAGCACAGGCTCACCAAAACTGTGAAGATTGGAAAAATGTTGCCTGGTCTTATGAGTCTCCATTACTGCTGCAACATTCGGGTGGTAGGGTCAGAATTTGGCGTCAACAACATGAGAGCATTGATCCATCCTGCTTGCATCAACGGTTCAGGGTGGTGGTGGTGGTACAATGGTGTGGGGGATATTTTCCTGGCATACTTTGGGCCAATTAGTACCAATTGAGCATCATGTCAACCCCACAGCCTACCTGAGTATTGTTGCTAACCATGTCCATCCCTTTATGACCACACTGTACCCATCTTCTGATGGCTACTTCCATCAGGATAACACTCAATGTCATAAAGTGCGAATAATCTCAGAACACGTTTTCTTGAACATGACAATGAGTTCACTGTACTCAAATGGCCTCCACAGTCACCAGATCTCAGTCCAATAGAGCACCTTTAGGATGTGGTGGAACGGGAGATTCACATCATGGATGTACAGCTGACAAATCTGCAGCAACTGTGTGATGTTATCATGTCAGTATGGACCAGACTCTCTGTGGAATGTTTCCAGTAACTTGTTGAATGAAGGATTAAGGCAGTTCTGAATGCAAATAGTGGTTTAAGCCGGAACTAGCAAGGTGTACCTAATAAAGTGGCCTGTGAGTGTATACCCTCCTAATGTTGACAGCCAAGGCAAAATGGGAACGCGGAGAGAGATGAGTCGGCGATTCCCCAGTCGTTTAATTCGTGAGCCCGCGTTGCCGATCAGTCATGTAGTGTGAAAGCCACAACAACTGAAAGACTCGCGATTACAGCACAAGCGGTCATGTAGTGCGAACGGCACAAAAACCTGACGACTGAAAAGTTGTGTAGTGTGAGCCTGGCTTAAGCGGTTTTATACCAACATTTTGCATAGAAAATGTGTGTTGAATTATGGGACATGTGAGTGGAGGAATTAGACCTAATTCAAGTGTTCTGGTGCAATATATTCCTAGATATCATGTTAATTAATATTTAATACAACAATAATGTTTTGTAATTTGACCAGTGAAAGCAACAGGAATGCGTAAACTTTATATCTATCATTTTAGTTTATACCAGGGCTTAATTTGAGCCGGATCCTGCCGGAACAGGATCCGGGAACTGTTTAATTTTGAAGCGTGCGTTCCGGTAACTGTCTGCCTCGATCCGGTAACATTTAATGTTGTCCGCTGGGTTGCCAACTCTCACGCATTGCGTGAGTTACTAGTTCGCTAGCTCTGGCGCCAACCACCGGCGATATAACACTCAATCTGTGTCCATTTTACGTTCGCCAACGCCACACCCCCCTCGCTCAGGTTACAATGCGTTCCGGCAACGTTTGATTTACAAATTAAGCCCTGGTTTATACTTAAAAAAATACTTTGACATTTTTTATCGTGGGTGAACCAGTCATTAAGGTTACAGAGGTCCCGTGGTAAAATTACTTTACGGACATATGCCCAAACACCAATCAGTTTAATTGACTCACGTTATTGACACTGACGATGACTCCAGTGGAGGCACACCCTCTGCTTATCTCCTCAACAGCCAGGCTGTAGGCAAGGTAATCCATCCCAGCTCCCCCAAGGCCCTCTGGAACCTCCACCGCCATCACACCCATTGCTCCAAGCTCCCGTATCTGCAGATGAAAACTAAAAAGTAAATCTGGATCGAGTGAACACATCCACCGCATGTTCATAGATGCCCCTTTCTTTGCTTTTCCTGCAAAACGGGACCTATTGCTACTTTAGAAAGTATGTAAGGAAACGGAACTTAAACCGTTTGATATTATTAAAAGGGCACAGGTGATGTAAATATCAGGTCACCTGCTTAGCAGGATAGGTGTGATTTTTGTCCAGCTGGCCAGCGATCGGGGCGAGTTCCTTGGCTGCGTAGTCGCGACACGTCTGGCGCAGAATGAGGTGGAGCTCGGGCAGCGCGGCGAGCTGCGTGAGGGACCTGGTGGCGCAGCCCAGCGCTGGACGCACAACACCGGCGACACGTCAACGTGTAAGGCATGGTTAAAGCGCTTCATTAAATGGGAATGGACCGTTACATGTCGTATAAAGTGTCGTTCTCAGCTGTAATATCGTGGTTTCAGCTAACGCGGCGTGTTCACGAGTCACTGCAGAAGTGGGTGAAAGGTCGCCACAAGCGCTCGAGCTTCTACAACTCGATCCTACCCGGCAAATAATGTATTTCAAAAATATTTTGAAATATACAAAACGTAAAAAAGCCCCCAAAGAGCGTTGTATGGACAATAATCAAGCCGACATGAAGACAACATGTTTAATTACATGGCGTATTCGCTTTTAAAGCAAATAAACAAATCGCTCGTAAGCAGAACTTGGACCGTTTGGTCTGACTAACCCTGTTTATCTGCTGACCTTTAACCTCAAGCCGCAGGTAGCCAACACGCAAGCTAGCTACACAATAATTCTATAATAATTACACTATTTTACAAGTATTTTATTGAATTGTTTCACCAGCTGGGTTCTACAGTGCCCATTTAACACCGCTGACATGATTTTGTATACTACGTGCCGCTTTCAGTCACAACTATTGATTAAATTTATTAGCCATTTATGTTTCGACAATAAGTAGCTAAAAGATTCTGTACCGCAAACAGCGCAGCAGCTACTGACCTCTCCGAGCTTTGAAAAGTGCTGCCATTTTCGGTAGTGTTCTTCTTCGCCTTTCTTTCAGGCCTGTTTGGCAACATTGCTGCCGCCTACTGGAGACATTAATCACTGCATGGCTCACCAGCGCATGGCCACTAGGAAGGACTGAATAGCAACCTATGCATGTTAACTTCCTGTACCAAAAAGCCATTTCATAAAACGGGAGTAATTTTCGTTACAAATGCGAGTACAATTTGCGTAAGGTATGTGTTCACATCATATCTGATTTTGATTTATATTATTTTGATTATTTCCAGAAATGTACACCTCTGAAATACATTGTCACCGAACCGAACATGTGTGTTGTGATGTCATTTTGCTGATATTTTCCCATTTAAAACCCTGTTCCAAGAACAAGGATGATCTATTTATTTTAACATATATATATATATTAGTGCTTTCAATTCCAGGTGCCGCGATTAAAGGTCTCACCAGGATTTTGCTCAAGCTTGCTAGATTTTCTAATTAGCAATCCAGGTAAAATTAGTGGAATCAACACAATCCAGGAAGCCTGAGCAAAATCCTGGTGAAGACTTAATCGCGGCACCTGGAATTGATAGCACTAATATATATATATATATATATATATATATATATATATATATATATATATATATATATATATATATATATATATATATATATATATATATATAAGGCGCTATATAAATTGAACATTCATTCATTCAAAACACAGCTTATAAAGTTAGTTTTCCAAAACATCTTTATTACTGGAATCATAAAAAGTGTCTGACACAAAGTGTCAAGCATCAGATGTCTGACTTTTGTGTGGCATGAGTGGGTGAGCTGAGCTGCCACAGACTTCCAGACTCTCTCACTGCTTAGTGGTGGCAGAAGAGAAGGTGAAACAGCCATGCTGGTTGAACTGCATGTCTCTCACTCGCCGAATGGACTGAATCTGAGGCTGGAAAGCGCAGAAGTCATTATAGTGTCTGTAGTCGCCGCACTCAAACAGGTACTGGTAGCCCCTGTAACCGGGGTACTGGTATCCCACCCAACTGCAGGGGAAAATTGAAAAGAGAGAGAAAGAGGTTAGTTATTGTATCACATTATAAAGACTTTTTATTTAGCACTTTGTAAACCTTTGAAACTTTATGGTACATTCATTTTCAAAGTTTCTTTCACAATTCTGTCTAGTATTTTAGAATCAACTGCTTGTTGGCAGCGATACTCACGCTCCACTGGGGACTTTCACGCTGCCCACTCTATCACAGAAACCGTGCGCCCAGAGGGTGGGGCAGTCATCCTCCTGGACCTCCATCTTGTTGCCCTGGAAGTCGCACAGCTCATACAAGCAAATCTTGTGCTCCATGGGGTCCTGTGGTACAGAGGCAAAGTGCTGAAATGTGTCATGGAACCCACGCTACCCATGACACAGCACAGCCGGTGCTCTTACCATGCGGATGGGTCTGAAGGACATGAGGCAGTCGCTGCGGTAGCTGTTGGACCAGGTGTCCCAGCGAGGATACTCTCCCTTCTCCAGGATGAACATCTCCCCACGGAAGTTTGTCTGTTCAAAAGCCACAAAGCTGGAAGGAAAGCAGAAGGTGTTGATTACAAGATCATAGCACAAGGGCTCTGCTGCCTAACCACTTGTTTATTTCCGTGATCATCTGCTGTATGGTCCAGGCGATAGTGATAGTCACGTACGGGCCACACTCCACAATGATGCTGCGGACTCTGTCCATGCCACCATCACAAATGTTCATGCACTCATTATGGACCTCCATCATCCTGCCCTGGAAGTTCTCCTGGTCGAACAGCATCATCTGTGGTAGGACATTTAAACCATTTGATAAAGTTTCACTCTTTAAACTTAAAGTACACTCCACAGTTCCTTTGCTTGGTGTTAAAATAAACTTTCCTGTTAAAGCTGCTGAGGAAGAGTTCAAGCCAGAGCACCTAGCTTAGTATTTTCCCCATTTGGTGGAGATCTTACCTTGTAGTTGCCCACAGTCTTGGTTTCTCCAGTCTTGGAGCTCTTGCTGGTCGCAGCAGTAGAGCCAGGCTGTCCCTTGTCCTTGGCATCAGAGGCCAGGCCGGTGGTGAACTTGGCAGTCTGGGACATGATGATGGAGTCGAGGAGCGTCTGCGAGAAAGAATGAAGGTTGTGGGGCTTTGCGCATATACTTTGAGCAGAGGGTTGATCCATGTGAGGACCAGGTAAACTCTGATGGAGTTGGAATGGGCATTCATTGGGTAGGCTTCGTATTGCGAATGGAAGTTTCCCTTACCCAGATACACAAAAACTAAGTTAATCCAGAGTAGCTAAATCATCTATTCCATAATCAAATGAGGCCAAGGGTGAGTAGACCCTCAAATAGATAATGAGGGGGAAGAGTGTTTTTTTTTTTTTTTTTATATCTGGCCTCTTACCTGCTTGAGTACAGCTATGTGGTGAGGAGTTAGTTGGCTTGCATTGCCCTCGAAGTCCAACGCCCCACCTTTTATACCCTGGCAAGGGGAGTGTAGAGGGGCTGGGCATACAATAGAAACACCTCCGTCATCAGAGTCTGTGTGTGCTAAAGCCGTGGGGGTGTCTCACCGACCAGAATGCTCTCCCCCATTGCCTGTAAGCACTTTACTGTCAATGCAAATCCCTGACAACTGCACTTTCCCCAGTGTGGTAGTGCTGTGAATCTCAGACTGAGCAGGAGGAATGTATGATCCAGAGATCAGGTTATACAAATGCTAGCCCCTTTTTAGCGTTTACCTGTGTTTCAGAAGAAACAGACACTCTTGATTGCAAATAAATACAAAACAAAAAACATCTGTTTAATAGTGAGAACAATAATGTACATCCTAACAAGGTTATTGCAATAACAGTAACATACCATAGACAAAAATGAACATTTGATTAAACAGATGTTAACCACATGTGCGAGGTTTAAAGAGATCTTGAACACTTTCTGAACATTTTGGTATGGTACTATATGTGCAATGAATGGTAAAAACATTGACCACTTGTTTAAAAATGCACCAGATGCACTCACATATGAAGGCTGTAAAGGACTAGAAACAGATGTGAAATATATATAGTAATAGTTTTAGAAATAATATTGCACACCTGCTGCATTAACACTTCATATTTGTTTAATTTTGGGATATTTCTAAACAGATTGTAATACTGTTTTTACACTTGGGCACTTTGTAAGTTGCTGTGGATAACAGGGTCTGTCAAATGCCCTAAACATACATTTAAATGTGAATGTAGTGTTTTGAATTTCAGATAAAAAAATACCTACACTGGAGAAATACATATCCACAAATGTATTTACAATTCAAATGCATGCATAGATGTACACAGTAAGTACCTTAGCTATTCTGCATGCACACACAAACACACACACACACACACACACACACACACACCTTCTAAGGTCTAGATAAAAACTAAGTGGAGAAACTTTCTGCTGTGACCTTTCAATGTGGTTTCACAGTAATTCTGAGAGGCCCACAGGAAAGTAATGTGAGTGTTTGTTTGGAGTTTACAATTCACCCGAACTGTATATTGTAAAGTTTTATATATACTGTATGTTGTAAAGTTTTATATAGATGCCTAAGCAATGAGGAGCTGCCACAGTAAAGGCAGAAATCATGCTAGCTATTGATTGTTAAAGCTACCTAGAATTATTATGAATAATAGGATATTTCAATCTCTTTTATTTATGACATTTTTTATGTTTACAGTTTATACAAACAGTTTTATTATGAAAACTTGCTTTTCTACAGTTGTGATCAAATTTATTCAACCCCCAATGCTGCGAAGGGTTTTATGGAATTCAGTGCACATTTGTAATTGTGTTCATAATGAAATCTTACAAGGACTTGTTAAAGAACTAAATGCAACTAAGATAGCATCAATTTTTTTTGTCATAAAGTATTAAATGGCCTTTTTGTGATTTCTTCATTGACACAATTATTCAACCCCTTTACGACTACCACTCCTAAGAACAGAGGTTCATTCCAGTGTTTTCCATCAGGTATTGAAAACATCTGTGGATGTCAACGAGCAGCAATCAAGCATGATAAGCACCAATTAGGCAGATTTAAAAGGACTGTGATACTCAGCTCCTTCTAGACATCTACTGGTGTGTTTCCAAGCATGGTGAAGGCAAGAGAATGGTCCCAGAAGACAAGAGAAGAGGTTATTGCTCTTCACAAGAATGGCAATGGATATAAAAAGATTGCGAAGTTGTTAAATATTCCAAGAGACACTATCGGAAGTATCATTCGCAAGTTCAAGTTAAAGGGCACAGTGGAAACGTTACCTGGTCGTGGCAGAAAGAAGATCCTGACCGCGACTGCTGTGCGCTACCTGAAGCGTAATGTGGAGAAAAATCCCCGCGTGACTGCTAAGGAACTGAAAAAAGACCTGTCAGATGTGGGCACTGAAGTTTCAGCTCGGACAATAAGGCGCGCACTGCATAACGAAGACCTCCATGCCAGAACGCCCAGACGCACCCCCTTGCTGACTCCAAAGAACAAGAAAAGTCGACTGCAGTATGCCAAAAGTCATGTGGACAAGCCACAAAGGTTTTGGAACAGTGTACTGTGGTCAGATGAAACTAAATTTTGTCATCAAACCAGCGCTATGTTTGGAGAAGGAAGAACCAGGCTTATGAACAAAAGAACACCTTGCCTACTGTGAAGCATGGCGGGGGGTCAATTATGCTTTGGGGCTGTTTTGCTTCTAATGGTACAGGAAAGCTTCAACGTGTGCAGGGTACCATGAATTCCCTTCAGTACCAGGAGATCTTGGAGGAAAATGTGATGGAGTCAGTCACAAACCTGCGGCTTGGGAGACGTTGGACCTTCCAACAGGACAATGATCCGAAGCACACATCCAAGTCCACTAGAGCATGGTTGAACATGAAAGGCTGGAACATTCTAGAGTGGCCATCGCAATCACCAGACTTAAATCCAATTGAGAACCTCTGGTGGGACCTAAAGAAGGCAGTTGCAGTGCGCAAGCCTAAGAATGTGACTGAACTGGAGGCTTTTGCCCATGAAGAATGGGCTAAGATACCCATAGGTCGCTGCAAGACACTTGTGTCAAGCTATGCTTCACGCTTGAAAACTGTCATAACTGGAAAAGGATGTTGTACTAAGTACTAAAAAATAATGTCACTAGGGGGTTGAATAAAACTGATAATGATGTGAGCACAGTAAAGACATTTGTGGTTATTCCATCATAAATATTATGTTATGTTTGTCTAATTTATAAGTGCCTCTTTGATATAATTGTAAATAAGATGACTGAAATGATCAAAATCAATGTCAAACTGGCCAAAACACTTTATTTCAGTGGGGGTTGAATAAATTTGATCACAACTGTATATGAAGCCATAACTATAATCTCACTGGGTCTTCTCACATTTGATATTTGATGTGTTCAGAACTATGGCAACTTCGTGACTGGTACTGTTCTTTTAATTGGTTTTTTAATGGGAAAAGCTGTGGGAAAATAGACAATTTTATCAATTTTATCACTTTTAATCCTTAGGAAGGTCCATGACAGCCCCATCACAGAAATTAGTTTTTTTTTCACTCCTACACACAGCTGTGCACGGAGCAATCCCCAGCGCGATATGGCCTGTGTAGTCCTGGGTGGAACGCAAACCTGACCCACGAGAACACCTCAGGCTCCACCACCTCCTCCGCTTTCGTGTGCCACTTCTCTCTCAACATGCATGTGTGTGCCTTATCCCGGCTAGCGTAGAGACTCCGTCCCAGGTGTAGTGTGGCGTTTGCACTTCTACTGTGTTGGTTTAACCCCACCTTTGTCAGCGGCACAATACGTGCCCCCCTCCCTCGATGCTGAGCCGGGGCTTTGGGTGGAGCCCTTCTCCAGGGGGCTTTAAAAGGGTGTCCGCGCGTGCTGGATCTCACTCTCTCATCAGGACATCCCGAGGGCACCAAAGCGAGGTGAGTTCCTCTAGGCTCTCTGCTCAACTCCCCTCCCTTTGTGTTCAGTCACTGCAAGTCCCCACCTGTCACTCACACTCAATGTGCAGCTAGCCCAGTACCTACACTCGGATGTAGCGATGAGCAAAGTCTAGTGTTTTTATGGTGACTACATCTCTGTGCATTTCCCATCTGGATCTAAAAACAGCTTGCAAATGCTTTCAAACATGTAATAAAATCCACAGAGATGAATTAACACCTGCAGGGTTTATTGGCATCCGGCTGGACTAAAGATGACTCTGCAGGTGTTGTTCTACAGTGAAGACCCTCTTTAGCTACTTTAGCTATTGATGTTATGACAAAAATCAGGCTAAACTTCTTTACTCATCCACAACCTGAACCCTGTTTTATTTGGTTTCAATGTTTAATTTAAAAAGCAGGTCATGTGTAAATCTTTCTGCATGTTTTATTGCATCATGCACTTGTCACTTATGTGTGAGATCTGCATGTGCTGGTGCTCAGTACAAATGTGTAGTTTGTACAGGTCAGGCTATAGACATTTGAGGATGATATGATACTGACTGGTACTTTATGGTATTGTGAAACTTGAATATTCCTTAGTAGTGACAAAAACACTGATGATGAAGATGTTTTTTTTGTTGCTAGTTTACTATCATTGCTTTAAATGACATGCTTCTTTGGTACAGGCAAGATGACTCACCACTGCACCAAGTTCTCGGGCCATTGGAAGGTATGCTTGATTTATGACCCCATTAACATACATAGGTTATTGGGTCTTTATTTGTGAAACCTTTAAGGAGCTCTCTATCAGGCATACTCCATGCTTTTTCTAACTGAACATAGCTTAAACCTTTTTGTTTATAAATTAGACAGAAATTCTAATTTAGAATTCTTAATGATGTGATTTTCATTTCACATCTGATTAGTCATAGCCAAAATATGTCTTGTTAAAACATTCCTAACCACTGTCTTCCAGATTATTGTGTATGATGAAGAGTGCTTTCAAGGTCGCCATCATGAGTTCACCTCTGAGTGTTGGAATGTAATGGACTTTGGTTTTGAGAGTGTCCGCTCACTGAGGGTAGAGAGTGGAGCGTAAGTACAATACTATGAGCAAGTGGCAATGGGTCATTTAGCCATTTACAGTTGGATGTACCACCACACTAGGAACCTACACCTAAACCCATAGTATTGACAGAACAGCCCAAGATATAGGTCTGAAGTTTATAGTAGAATTTGTATAGCATGCATTCAAATAATACATCTAGAATGCATATTATTATGAGGAAGTAATGCAAGCTTGACCTGGGAGATAAATAGCAAGAAGATCATATTTTCACATTCGGACATACCCATGAGAGTTGGCTCAGTTCTTCTCCTAACTAGCACCTCTGCACAGGTGGATTGGCTTTGAGCACCCCTCCTATCAGGGTCAGCAATTTGTGCTGGAGCGTGGAGAGTACCCTCAGTGTGATGCTTTTGGGGGAAACAACGCTTACCATATTGAGAGGATGACCTCCTTCAGGCCCATCTCCTGCGCTGTAAGTCTGCTAAACTGCATGAGCCAAGTTATAGGCCACTCTGATCTCTTATCACGATTTTATATATATATATATATATATATATATATATATATATATATATATATATATATATATACACACCGATGTAGAATCACAGGGAAAGTAGGATGACGATCTACGAGAGGGAGAACTACCTGGGCCGTAAAGGGGAGCTGAGTGAGGACTACCCCTCGCTGCAGGCCATGGGCTGGAGCAACAGTGAAGTGGGCTCCATACGCGTCCTCTCTGGAGCGTGAGCACACCTTCCCACACATTCTCCCACTAGCCATTTTTAATCTCTGACTTTCCAAAAACAGCATTTATTTGTTTTTTATTTTAGATAATATGGAAATAATACTTACTTTTCTCTCTTTCTGATTATTCACTCTTCTCTCAACATCTAACATAAATGCAGGTCATAGCCAGCATTTTTACAAATAAGATTTAATATTTGATACTGAAGTTGTAATTCTTACCTCTGTCTTTATTTATTATCACCTGATAGATTTGTCTGCTACCAGTACCCTGGCTACCGAGGGTTTCAGTACATCATGGAATGTGACCGTCATGCTGGCGAGTACAAGCACTACAGGGAGTTCGGTTCCCACTGTCAGACCCCTCACATCCAGTCCATTCGTCGTATCCAGCACTAACTGCTGCTCATGCCTCAGCTTACACCTCATTGGCCAAAGCTGAATAAACTGTTTCGTAAACCTAACCTCTGTTCAGTTTGATTTTACATCATTAAATTTATCACAAATATTTTGCTACTTGATTTAAACTTGGATGAAATTCAACGTGTTGGTTACCATAACAAAAATAGCATTCTGCCAAAGTACAGAAAATGTTCACAAGCAATGTCTGATAGACTTTTTTTTTTATTTCATGCTATTTTTAAAGAAATGGTAAAGGAATAATGTGGACCATCTCTAGAAGCGTCTGCGGTACTGTGTCCTCAGGGACGTCATGTAGATATTGAAGAGTGAAGCAAAGTAGGCCTACTAAATTTATCCGTCAGGGGGAGCCATATCACCAGAAGAACTGCCCACCGTAGTTTATAAAATTGGCCTGTTTGTAATAATAAAAAAAACAACAACAATAATAGTAAAAAATTACAATACACTAAATACAATTTGCATAACGTATATCATCAAAGGAGATTAAAGCATTTTCACTTGATCATGTCAACTAAGTCCTAAATAGGACAGAGACTAACCTTAAAATAAAATGAATTCGTTCGAGTATAGCGAATAGTATAGTGAAACTGGATGGTGTAAGGCTTTACTCGGCCGACACGGCGTGTCCTGCTCTACCGTGTTCAGTGCCATGTTGTACATCTGCGCTGGAGAGGAAGTAGCGCTCCCAGTCGAAAATCCTCTTCACTGCTCACCGAGGGTTCGTTAGATCGTCTACAAACGTGAAAGTGAGGCGTTAAGATACTCTCGTCAGGGTAAGGACACAAAAAAACATCGAAGGTTACTTTTTATTCGGAAGCTTGATAAGGATCGGACGGAACGCCTGAGGTCGGACTGGTTCCGTGAACTATGCTGGACGACCGTGTGCAGTTGGAAGACTTTTTCAGCCCAAACGCGGATGCGCGGTGCTAACGAGAGTCGGGGGCTCCGCCAGGATGAGAAGCAGCGCCGCGAAGAGTTTATTTTCATGTTTTTTATGAACAAACGCCGAAAGCTGGACGTGTCGCAGTACAACGTGTTATATCAGCGCAGATTCTAACTTCGTGTATTCAGCAAACAACGAGGACGTAGTTTAGTTGAGCTAGCCGAGCTAGCCGTGTAGCGCGCGGAGTGGCGGCTATCGTGTGTGGCTAACGAGCTGAGCTAATGTTGCCGTGAACATTGAACTTCCGCAGGAACTTGTGGTGTTGTGGTGCTAAAAAGGTTCAGCCGTCCGGAGTGTTAGACACTGTAGATGCTCCGTGTTTAAGTGTAGTCGAACGGGCAGTTTTACGTGTGCCGATACCCGGGAGGGAGAGAGCTAGTTAGCAAACAGCGACCCGTGACGGCGCGTTTGAGGCTGAGCTGTTCAGTTTCTGTCAGGTAGACTCATAATCTCGGTCTTCATCAGGAGTCTTCATCAGCTACACAGTAATAATCTCGGTCTTCATCGGGAGTCTTCATCAACTACACAGTGATAATCCCAGTCTTCATCAGGAGTCTTCATCAGCTACACAGTCATAATCTCGGTCTTCATCAGGAGTCTTCATCAGCTACACAGTGATAATCTCGGTCTTCATCAGGAGTCTTCATCAGCTACACAGTAATAATCTCGGTCTTCATCAGGAGTCTTCATCAGCTACACAGTGATAATCCCAGTCTTCATCAGGAGTCTTCATCAGCTACACAGTGATAATCCCAGCCTTCATCAGGAGTCTTCATCAGCTACACAGTAATAATCCTAGTCCATACAGACTGAACGGAGCTGGCCAAGCTCGTAGTGCCCGGCGCTGTAGTGTGGGGGTAATAGCGGCGGTGTGGGGGTAATAACGGCGGCGGTGTGGGGGTAATAACGGCGGCGGTGTGGGGGTAATAACGGCGGCGGTGTGGGGGTAATAACGGCGGTGTGGGGGTAATAGAGGCGGTGTGGGGGTAATAACGGCGGTGGTGTGGGGGTAATAGCGCTTCACTTCTTCACGGTTTGTGTTGTAAATAAGCAGCGGCTTCATCTGGACTCACACCGTCCGCCGTCGTGAGTTAATTCTGTAGGACAGTTTTAGTGGCAGCGCCGCCCTTTGTGTTACCGACCAAGAAAATGGAGAAGCGGTGTGTGTCTTAGTGTCCTGGGTGTTTAGACGAAGGTGCGTTAGTCCGACCTGAGGACAGTTGTAGACGGGGAGTGTTAATAAACAGCCCTGCTGGCCTCTGGGGGATCTAGTCATCTTAACCAGTCGTGATGGACATTGTTTTTACAGTCTGATCGAAACCTCGCAGAAATCGGGACACTGCGTGGATCGCTGGTTAATGTGTCTTAAAATCACCGGGAAATTGGAGAAGAATATAACTTCATTGTGCTCATTGTGGTCGCCAGTTTATATTTTTCCAAATCCCTGTTAACGAGATGGCTCGCTCTTAATTCTCAACGCGGAGGACTTCACACAGATTGTATTTCACCTGTCAGATTAGATTTGCTTGTGCGTTATTTCGGTCCAGTGTGAAGGCGTTATCGGGGAGCTGGGCTGCCGCTCCACGACTCGCTCCCCGGGTAGCTGCGTCGGCTAAGCTAGCGGCACATTCACGTGAATCTACGTTTGCCCACTTAGCACGGGTTTGACAGTCAGAACCAGCAGGTGGGTCCTCGGAATTAGCTCACCGAGACAGGGAGCTGAGCGTGAAATAATCCGCCCAATGTCGCTCCCGTCGTGTTCAGCTACAACGGTTACGGAATTGTTACTCTTGTGTTCGCGCTGCAGTTTTTCTTAAAAAGACGCCGATATAACCAGCCGCCTCGCCACACGGAGCCTCCGGTTCTTCTTCGTAGCTATGAACCTTGTTTTATCTGTCACGATGGCTGTTTTCTGAGATTTGAAACGTCGAGAAGAGGAAAACGACAGGGTTGGGGGTCGATGCTCGCCTCAGACTCCCGCATCGCCGCGCTTGTGCCGTTTTCGTGTTGATTGCGCCGTCCTCGCGTACCCGCCTCTCCGGACTGGTTCTGTATCGACTCGGGCGACCCAGGGTTGAAGATGGCGGACCTAGAAGCAGTTCTCGCCGATGTCAGCTATTTGATGGCGATGGAGAAGAGTAAATCTACTCCAGCGGCCCGGGCGAGCAAGAAAATCATCCTTCCCGAACCCAGGTAACCAAGATTACACCAGACGTGCACCTTGCGTTTCCCGTGTGCATTCTACTACCACTTGAGTGTTTGTTCTTCACCTACGGGTGTCTGTGTGTGTGTGTCACTGGTCATGTTGAATTGTTGGGTTAACAAACACAATGGCAAAGAATGTTAAAATGAAGCTCGCTTCACGGTAAACCGACGATTCAACCTAGTCGGTCCCTATACATTCAGGTTCAGGCATAACCCCAACCCAGCGCGGAGGCCTACTGCACGGCACGGCAGCAAACCGATAAAGGGAAGCTGTCCACAGAGCTCTTGCTTTACGGTATTAGTCTTTGTCGTTTTTGTGTACGGTTAGTTTCAAAACTACGCATTCGCATATAACGTTGCCCACCATTGGCCCCAAATGGAGTGGCTGAATCCGTCAGGACTAGTGACCTCCTTGAGTTATTATATCACCTGTAGATATCTTCCCGTGAGGGTTGATCATCGTTTTTCAGTGCGTAGACAAATTATTTTGCTTATGTTAAGGGTACACAGTCTACTTAATACCTTAAAATGTTCTCCATTTTACACCAGTCACTATGTTAGTTTTACAACACAAAATTGTGCGTACCATAATTAGCAGAATTTATCTTTGTTCTGTCACAAGAGGATGGCTTCAAAAATGCACTTCATTCTCATGTCAAATATCCTCTGCAGGCCAAGCAGAGATTGTATTAATTTGACTTTATTTACATTGAAGACCACTGCAGCAAACGTTAGATCAACATTTGGTTAGAAAATGGGTGTGTTTTGAAAGGAAGTGGCAAAACCATCTCTGCATCCTAAGAGTGGGAATGAGTGTTTTAATGATACAGTGTGCATCAACACAAGGGTTGGGATGCAATACACCAGTGACCTCATCAGATTAAGAGGAAGTGTGATGCAGCCTAAAACACTGAAGGAGCTGTGAGGCGATACATTAACTGTTCTAACCAAATGTGTCTAGCAAGCGAATTTATGCCTACGGATGTTTCATAGACAAAGTGCCTTTGTTGTTAAATTCAGACCTGTACATACAAAAACAAAGATAACCAGGCATTTACAAATCATTTTGTATTTCATGAGAAATTCTTACGTCGAAAGATTTGCTTTAGTTAATCTAAAGCACCGTTTCAGTATGAAAAACCTCAAGGGGGTGGGGGATTTGTACAGTTTCACTGTGATCACATACTGCTTCATAGATGCACACTCTCCCCTCGGTGGAGAACTCTGCCACACCGAGACCATTGCACACGTGGTTGTTCCGGAACTACGTCCCCCTTGTCTAATTTATGGTCTCTTACAGGATGTGCTGACAGATTACGGGAGGTTACCAGATTGTTTTTGCTCTGTAGATTTTACAAATCGTAGAAGGATTATCGGTAGCATGATGCCATGTAAAGTGAATCAACACATTTGATTTAAAGCTGCTTAGTGCCTTGCAGAGTTCAGTCTGTAGTGCTAGATGGTCCCCACCCTCATTTAGCAAAATGCCTTCACATGTTGCAGAACATATCAGTATGCAGTAAATGATGCAAAAGTATATATATATATATATATATATATATATATATATATATATATATATATATATATATATACACACACACACACACAACAATACTCGGGTAGGCTTTGGCGTTGGCACGATGCATTGACACAATGCTCAATTGGTACTAATGGGCCCAAAATGTGCCAGGAAATGATCCCCCACACCATTGCACAAGCAGCATGAACCATAGATTCAATGTATCCATGCTTTCATGTTGTTGATGCCAAATTCTGACCCTACCATCCAAATGTCGCAGCAGAAATCGAGACTCTTCAGACCAGGCAACGTTTTTCCAATCTTCTATTGTCCAGTTTTGGTGAGCCTGTGTGAATTGTAGCCTCAGTTTCCTGTTCTTACCTGACAAGAGTGGCACCCGGTGTGTCTTCTGCTGCTGTAGCCCATCCACCTCAAGGTTCAACGTGTTGTGTGTTCAGAGATGCTCTTCTGCATGCATCAGTTGTAACGTTGAGTTACTGATGCTGTTCTATCAGCTCGAACCAGTCTGACCATTCTTCTCTGACCTCTGGCATTAACAAGGCATTTGTGCCCACTGAACTCAGACCGGCCCGTCTGGCACCAACAACCACGCCACGTTCAAAGTCACTTAAATCACCTTTCTTCCCCATTCTGATGCTCGGTTTGAACTGCAGCAGATTGTCTTGGCCATGTCTACATGCCTAAATGTATTGAGTTGCTGCCATGTGATTGGCTGACTCAACATTTTCGTTAATGAGCAGTTGGACAGGTGTGCCTAATAAAGTGGCTAGTAAGTGTATAATAACAATGAATAGATAAGTGCAATGGTGAAATTACATTCAATTAATTATTTGGTTAGTGATATAATTTCATCTGAGATTGAGAACTTAGTAGTATTAAACAGTTGTTTGTGTATTGTATGTATGAAGGAACAAGAGCCTCTTACTTAGTAAAATCAATTCCACATTGTTCCACATTCAGTATATTTAAAAATATCTTGCTGGGAGCCCAGGGGCTGACATAGAAGGCCCATTTACATACTTATGTGTGTACTGTGGATGTATGCTGTCCACGCTGCTCCTCGAAGTACTGACAGACCACTGCTGACTAGCACGCAAGTTACTTTAACTTCACAACTTGGCATAAAGACTTCTTATGCATTGAATTGTCTTGTATACAGTAAAGACGAATTAGCCTAGCAATACATATATTTATACTTTAAATCTTTACAATATTGTTGTGGTAAGACAGGAATTTGTTTATCTTCAGATGCCTCTGAATGATTAGTCCTGGTATATTTTTAGGTCTAGAGTCACATCGCTGAGAATATAGTCCTCCAAGTGTGTTTGTATACATTTCAATAAATGAGAAATATTGCTTCATAAACTGATGGAACGGCATTTTCCTCTGAGCTAAATCTTCTAAAAGCTGTATGTGGTTCTGTCCTATAAATGCCTCAATTTGTAATTCGGTCAACAGTTAAAGTTGAGTGACTGCTCCATGTGAGCTGGTAGGTTCAGTGGAGCTGGTATGGCTACCACAGGCTTTATGGGTTCTGTGCATTTACCACTTCCTGTCACTGCACGTCTGGATCCACCACTACCTCTCGACTGTTTAAATTGTTCTTTTACCTCACCTAGCATGCAGTTGGCATAAACAGAACCCAGTGGAGTAAGATGGAGGATTAATCGGACATGATGGCGCCAATGCTAATAAATTCAGAGCTGATTGGCTCAGGGCCGAACCAGCCCTTAGTGGCTCCCGTCCTTGTCTCAGGCTAAGGAAGCATGCGGCACCCTACGCCTTGGGTAACCCGCCTTAACCACGTGTTTGACGTGTCTTGTATCGTGGTCGATATGTTGATTCGTCTCAGGCTTGAGAAAAGGTTTGTTCCCTGGGAATTGTATTATCCCTGCTATTGGCCAAGATCATTACCAGGCTAATGGGTGTAATGAAACACAAATGCTAATAAGCTATGCACTCGTTTACATCCATGTGACTGGTTATACGTTTGACAGGGCCCAGAAATGTTCTAGCTTTAAAAGACTAGTGACAGGTTCTCATCTTAAGCTGGGGTCAGTGGTGACAGTTTCGTCAGACATCTTGTGCATATGTAGCGCCTTTGTGGTTTTGCGATCAAGTCACAGTGTCCAAATTATCCAGACTCAAGCTACAGACTATAAATAGATTTTCTTACGTTATATCATTGCTGGTTGGCTATGGACTAGCAAAAAAAGCAGCATCAGTGCTGAGTTTTACATGTATGAGGCATTCTGTAAAAACTGACCATACACAACTTATATCACAGTGAAGGTAATTGTTCTAATTGTTTCTGGTGACCTTTAAGCAGAACCCCTGTTACAGATGTTCCTGTAGTGAGAACACATGAAGACTCACTAAACATACAAACAGAAATTAAGTAAATGGGCTCTGCAGTACCACCTATAGCTTGTAAAATGGAGTCACTGCATTTCACTAGTTTACCTACATTGTCTGCATTGCTTTTCATGTAGAAATTTGTATTATGTTAATTTTCATTATTGTATTGTATTGTATTGTATTATTTAAAATAAGATTCCAAAATTAGCTTTTAATATTAAATAAATGTTTCCAATGCTCTCTGTACTTTTTTATTGCAAGTCCATTTAATCTCAGGACACTAGCTTGGTAGGAGTTGTGCAGAGGCGTCTGTTAAATCTTCCGTGGCTTGTAATCAACTGAAAAATCAATCTATTCTTAAGGGTCCATTTACAGTTAGCATTTAAAGTGAGCCTGTGATGGATTAGATCTTGTGTATGCGCATAAGGCCAACAAGGGCATGAAAGATCCAGTAGATCATAAGATCACGGGAGATAAAAGCTGATCATCATTGTCTTACAGCTATTAAACCCATTTCACTTTTGATGCTGTCTTTTATCCAATCATAATTATACTCTTCTGTGCATAGTTGCTAAAAAAGTGGTGTTTAAAATCATTGTCCTGTATTGCTCCTGTATTGGTTGATTAGTATTAGCTAAAACAGCAGTGAGAGATGCCTTTGAAACACTTCATCTGGTATCTGTGATCATATTGCTTTTGTGACTGTTTGTTCTGGTAGATTGCCATAAAGTACAAAGTTGTCACTGTTATTTCCCACTGACAGATTTTCAGAAAAATGTAGGCTAATCATTAAACATGTACAATGTGAGAATGCCGTTCGTGCAGAAGTGTCACAGTTTTGATCACTGTTGGATGCACCAATGAAGCTATGTTAGAAATATGTTGAATTTAAGCATAGTAAAGAGAGTGTTTAACAAGGAGCAGTTGTACATCATCATGCAGTATGATGTCTTGTTTTACTAACATTGAAATGTTTTGCAGGATCCTGTGCAGAGCCAAGTTGTGGAACAGATTAAGACATCATATCACTAAAAACTGTTAAGCATTTGGTCTGTGCATAATTCAGAAGTGAGAATCTGTTCTTTAAAACTACTGTACTGCAGAGAGGTACTGTTGGAAGTGATGATAACGAAAGGAAACTTAAAATAAAGTCTTAAAAGGGGGAGTGGGGGGCAGGGAGACTATGACAAATGGAAGGTGCTTTGTCATCTGAGGGCAGGTGTGAGGGAGCACAGAGTGGAGAAGCTCTCGGGCGGAGGCTACGCACACCAGCAGAGAGTCCAGGCTTTAACGGCACGCCTGAGAGGGTTCGAGGGGCACAGGAGGACGAGAGGAGGAGCCAAGTGGGTGGAGAGATGACCTGTAGGTGATAGTCGGCAGTTGAGGTTGGAATGGATGGATATTTAGTGGCAGTGCAATGATGTGCTTGATATCTGAGAAGACTCAGTCTTGGGTAGGAAGTACTAAATAGCAGCACTTTGTGACATCTCCCTCTTCACAGTTGTATATCCATGGCAATTCACTGTTATATTGTGATTTCTCTACAGAGAGGAAAATAAGCATTTGAACACCCTGCAACTTTGCAAGTTCTCCCACTTAGAAATCATGGAGGGGTCTGAAATAGTCATCTTTGGTGCATGTCCGCTGTGAGACATAATCAAAAAATTTATAAAATCTGGAAATCACAATGTATTATTAATTTTTTTTCTGTGTTGCTGCTGGAAATAAGTATTTGAACACCTGTGAAAATCTATTGTAATATTTGGTACAGTAGCCTTTGTTTACAATTAGAGGTCAAACGTTTCCTGTAGTTTTTTACTAGGTTTGCACACACTGCAGCAGGGATTTTGACCCATTCCTCCACACAGATCTTCTCTAGATCAGCCAGGTTTCTGTTCCCCAATATCTCTCAATACATGGCCCCGGTCATCTTCTCCTCAATACAGTGCAGTCATCCTGTTCCAAAACACCCCCAAAGCATGAGCATGATGCCTCCCCCATACCTCATAGTAGGGGTGGTATTTTTGGGATGATTTAAGCAGGGGAACCTTCGGTGCGTCTTATGACGTATATTACCCACAGTAACCTTGGTACCAGCTCTCTTCAGGTCATTGACCAGCTCCTCCATGTAGTTCTGGGCTGGTTCCTCACCTTTCTTAGCATCATTGCTACACCACGAGGTGAGATCTTCCATGGAGCTCCAGTCTGAGGGAGATTCACGGTCATGTTTCTAATAATTGGTCCAAGAGTTTATCTTTTTTCACCAAGCTGCTTGGCAATTACCCCGTAACTCTTTACAGCCTTGTGGACAATTTTGTCTCTGGTGTCTTTGGGCTTTAGTCCTAGCCATGTTAGTAGTTGGAGTCTTACCGATTGTGTGCAGTGGACAGGTGTCTTTATGCAGCTAACGACCTCGAACAGGTGACTAATTTAGAATAATAAGTGGAGTGGAGGTGGACTTTTTAGAGGCAGACTTGCAGGCCTTTGAGGGCCATAATTTTTGCTGGTGTTCAAATACTTATTTGCAGCAGCAACACACAAATAAATGATTTTAAAATCATGCATTGTGATTTCTGGATTTTTTTTTACTGTCTCTCACAGTGTACATGCACCTGAGAAGACCTCTCCATGATTTCTAAGTGAGAGAACTTGTAAAGTATTTCCCTCACTGTAAAAAGATTTGATGCATCACTTTTCAGATGTCTGATAGTCTGGGTCCTCCTTGTTTGAGCAGAGGAGTTGCATTTTTGAATTACAACACTCAAGACCGATCTTGAGTGTCTCGGTCTTGTGCACTTTTTCAGTCTTGACTTTCTACATCTTGAATATGAAGGACTAAAGAGCCGCTGAGGCCATGGAATATCTGATCCATGATCTAAGAAAGCGCAGGAATTATAAAACAAGCTCTTTACGTTTAGTTGGCAATAATGTTTTCAAGGTATTTTTTTCTTCTACTGAGATTACTGCTGAGGGCTTTTGTGATCTTAAGTTTTCGTGATGCTTTCTTAAAGGGGTAAGATACAACAGAGCAAAGCCCAGGTTCCTAACTTATAATAGTATACTAATAGTAGCATAATGATTTTACATAAATAAACAAATAAAATAAATGGGTGATATTAGCATGCACACAATGGAATTTGTCATGTACATAATATGAGTAATAAATATGCTGGGCATGCAGGACAAGATTAAAAGGTAACGTTTTGAGAGTAAAATGATAATAAGGATTTCAAAGTATATTCAAATATACTATCTTTCATAGACAGTATCTAGCTAAAAGTTATTCTTGTTCAACATCTACAGCTGACACCATTAGGATGTATTCCTGCATTGTATAAGGTTATGTAAACAATGTGGGTATATATATATATATATATATATATACAAGCTCAATAAATACAAGCATTCTCATTGTCATAAAATCTTAACAATCACTAACGATCAAACTTACATTTTTTCTAGACCAATCAGGCTTGTCTGTCATCTGTTTAAAAGTCAGTCAGTCCATTTAAAAGTCAAAAAGCACATTCTTAACTAAACATGCAAACCTCTTGCCATCTCTTGTTCCATAACAGCAGGTTCATACACAGTATTAAGAGCGGCAAGCAGTCCTCCATTAATATTTAAAACAGGAGTTCCTACTCCATTTGATAACTGGATCTTATCCCCGATTTCACAGCTGGTCTTTCAATGCCTCCTGCTCGCCCGAGCCAAGCGTGCAGCCATGCAAACGTGTCAGGGTTGCCTCTCCCTTGACCTGCATCCTGGTTCCCAGTGGGACTGGAGCTGGGTGATAATAAGACCTCGGAGGGGGTGCTAATTGATTCATTCACCCAAACGTGGTGCTAATGAACACCCTCTCCCAGGGCAGCTCGGCAGTGCCAGCCACCAGGACAAAATGTGGAGGAGATGGGGGATTAAAGAGGATGTATGAAATACTCAAAGAGGGCAAGGGCTGAGCTGCAGGGCAGTGGTGTGTGCTGACGTCCCTACCACAGGTTTTGTTTAGGTGTTCATTTCTGAACCCAGATATGGCTAAATGGTTATGCCTTTTTCATGATGGGCTATTTTTTGGTAAGCTTGTCATCACTCTTTTCCTTTTGCCAGTATTCGGAGTGTCATGCAGAAGTATTTGGAAGAGAGAGACGAGCTCACCTTTGACAAAATCTTCAACCAGAAGATTGGTAAGTTTCAGTCCATTGATTTTTAACAGTTTAAGACTAATTAACTTATTTTCCAAACTAAAAAGTTATTACTTTGAATATGCTTCACATTTATTGACAATGGATGTGCCGTGAACAAAGGTGTAGAAGGGAGATGCCTTTTTCCAGGCTTGAGGAGTCCTAGCATGATGCAGGTTAGGTGTTTTACTTCACCGTAGTCATGAAGAGCTTCATCGGTAGAATGAGGCTTGCTGTTGTGAGCAATGCATTAACTGCACTGCACTCCAAGATTGAAATTGTATGGTCCTTTGATGAGAAACCCACAAACCTGTATAAGATAATGCTGAGTCATCAAGGAGAACTGAAGATACTTTAATTGTCTGTTCCAGTTCATGGGTCTGTTGCAGTCAGACAACTCTTTGTTCTTTTTCACCACACGCAGTTTCCTCATTTGTCTTTCTCCGTTGAATGACCTAAGCAGTCAGAGACAGTCAAACCATTTGTGGAATTTTCTGGTGCAGAAGCCCTTCTTTGTGGTGTTCTGCCTGTATAAACCTGCACCCAAAGCACACAGGGATTCCATTCTCTTTTCCTGAATTAAAAAAGAGGCTCGTTTTGTGAATGAAGTATTGGCTCCAAATGTCCCGTGAGACTACGTCAGCCCTGCAGGCCTGGCTTAACGTTACTTACATCTAGGCCAGAAGTCCCCAGTGAAATTAGGCTGCTGTGAAATTCATTCTTCTTCACACATGTTCTCTTCGATATTTTTGTGTAGATGATGTTCGTGTTCGTAGTTTGTTAAGATTTATTTAAGATCTCATTTTCTCCCCGGTGTTTCAACAATGGATCTAAGATATTTAATTCTCTGAGATCTCATTTTTCATTTGGCTATGATAAGGCAGTCTTTTCCAAACTTTGTTTATGAGTGCCACCTATGGCCAGTCAGTTTCCCAGAGGGGAATGGTTTAATAGTCTTAGAAGTAGGGCTGGGCGATATGGGTAAAAAATCTTATCATGATATTTTTCATATCGGTTGATATCAAATTAGATCACCATTTCCTTTATATTTTAAGTGAGAAGTGAACACAACTATAACATTTAGACGAAAACTAAGGCATACACTTTTTCAGGCTTAATTACCTACCTAGCTATCTACATTTAAAGAGCTTTACTAATTCAGTCCCGATCTACGTAATGAGATACTGTATACCACAACTCGTGTTTCTAGGAGGGGCAGTAATAACACAGAATGGCATCAGCATCTTGCATAAAGGTTACACTGATATATGCCATTGAAATCGGTATATTACATACAGGTGACTATGGCATATGGCTTGAAGCCTGATGTGCTACGTCATCAGATTACTTCCATTGGCAGCGTTGCTTAAGGCGGGAAATGGAAACTAAGGTTTATTGAATTCTATTTCCCAAGCTTATAATCATCGAGAGAAAAGAATATCGCGAAACATATCGATATGGTTTTATCGCCCAGCACTACTTGGAAGAATCGTTTTAGTTTTACTAAGTCACAGTCACAGTGATGGGCTTTTACACAAAAATGACAAATTTATTGTTGCATATGAAAAGTTTCCTATTTTTCCTATATTACCTATACCCAGTCTATATTCCTGCCCTTTCCATTACGTTACCACCATCAGTCTGCACACTGCATTCTCAAGTCTTTTTAATTAACAGAGATCCTCAAGAGTGTTTGGGTTCTGAAATCTTAATGTCTTTTTCGTTTGAATGATGCAGGGACTATTATGTCAGATTTAAGTGCACACAAGATTAATAATTGTGCAGAAGGGTCCGACGAACACTGTTCAAATCAATTACCTATTTAAATCCATTGACCTGTGTATTTCACCGAAACAGTAATTGATCATTTCAATGAAAGTTCTTGATTCCAAAGCCTATCTATGCATTGTGACTGTAATCATGGCCTTGTGACTATGGATATATGATTTTTGGAAAATTACTCTGACCCAACAAGTCTAGCCAGCCTTCTAGAGTTGAGCTGTCACTTTTTAGGAAGTTATTTAGGTCAAGTTGAGCAGTCACTGGACTGTATTCCAGCATCATTTATGATTCACCATTGGAAATTCTTTGTAGTCTAAGGTTAGATGTAATCTGTGCCTAGGAAGCTGAACCTGAAGATATGTTTGAAAAATAGAAAGCGTGAGGGTCACTGTCTTGGTGCACTTCTGTGGTGTTATGTTTGCATGGACACTGGTGAACCAGAAAACCCAGACTTACCTGAATTGCCGTGACATCGTGCCCCTTGATTTGATTGACAAATGCGTGTGATTTGCATGCAGCGGATGTTGTCCAGTAAATGGTACTTGGGATCTGCTTGCTTTTGTGTGTGCTGTTTAGGGGTTTGTTGTTCCCCTTGCGGTGTGTCTAGAGTGTGTTTTGCTACTAGATTTGTAGTGGTTTTGAATGAAGGACATGCATTGGTCGCCTGGGATAACGGGATATTTGCCTATGTCATTCATATTCAATGACATTTCCTGAAGTTCATGCTTTTAAACGAATATCTGAATCATTGCAATTATAAGTAAATCACTACCCAGTTTTGTTACTTTGTCGAGGCCTCTTATTTTAGGAAGCGGGTCAACCTCTGATTAAATTCAGCTTAATTAGTGAGCATTTGATTTGTTATTGTACCAGTCCATGAACAGACATTAGCAAAGGTTATAGTAATGATCCTATAAGTTGCTGGGCAGCTGGTCCTCAACATGTAGTGAACATAGAAGTCTGCAGATCCGTGCTTAAATGTCTTAAAAGTCATGCACTGCTTTGGTCCACACTGCTTCACATTTGATCTCCATCTGTCCTCGAGGTCTGGTACAACTGTGTCGCTCTCTTCAAATACAAGGCAGCCCAGTCAGGCTGTTTGTAATTGGATGAGTGGGGGAGATGTCTGCATCCAAGTTGCCCTTCGCTTCCAAGTGTGGGTACGAGTGTGGGTACGAGTGTGGGTACGGACTCTTGATGGGTGATTATCTTCCTGCTGATGTTTGCATGTCGGCAGTAAATGTCTGATTTGAGGAGGAACCACATTGCACACAATCGTGTTTTTTTAAGAAGCTGTGAAATGGGTCAAAAGTGCTTGGAGCCCCACAGGTGGAGGTTATTAAATGCTGATGCTGTTAACATGCAGCTCTGTCCAACCTCCGTGGTGGACGAGCAGCAAGAGTAACGCAAAAGAGAAACGGGCTCCCTCCCTTCCCCATACGCCTATTCTCCTTTTACTGTCACTTTAGAGAAGTCACACTTGAGCCGGTGTTTGTGTAAAGATTGGAGGTTAGCATTCATGGTCGGGGCTGCTCAGATGTAGGATGGACGTGTAAGTTCCATGGAATCGTTTTGGACTACTGTAAGAGAAAACCGGCGGTTCTGACTTCAGCAGAACAGTTCCGGATGTCTCTCTGACTCTGCGCTGCACAGTGCCGGTGAATTCGTGCGAAGGGACGTCTCTTGTTTATGATCATACAAATAGATGAGCTCCCTGCTCGTTTCCTGCCCCTTTATTTCCCCTGATGCCTCCATGGGCCTGGGCCCTCCCTCTCGCACAACTGGCCCCACTTCCTGTTCGCATGGCCCTGCCCCTTTATGGAGGCAAATGATAGGATCACCACCAGCCAAAGTCAGTCATAGTCAGAGTGGAGTCTCTCTCTCTCTCTCTCTCTCTCTCTCTCTCTCTCTCTCTCTCTCTCTCTCTCTCTCTCTCTCTTCCCGAATCAGTGGCCCATCACTCCACTCTTTCTTTGCTGCGTTGCTACAGAGAAGGCGCAGGCCAGGAGGTGTCTCACCTGAAAGGAGGAGTGCTCAGTTATGCCACGCCCCTCGCCCCGCCCCTCTCATCCGCCGCCCCTCCTCCCTTATTCGCACATCTCCCTCTCCTTCCATCTGTCAGAGTTCTGGAATGGATGTTGGAGAGTTTTGTGTTGCTTAGCAACTGAGGTTGCCATGGGAACCTGAAGAAATCCCTTGTTTGCTTGGCGACCGGGAAAATGAAATTAATTAGGATGAATAAAAACTGAGCTGGAAATGAGGAGCTGCATGTCAGAATGCAGCGAGCACGATGATCCAGTTGTAATCGCATTAGCCTCCCTCTTACCTTGAGTAGGCACTGTTTATTTTGTACATTCATTTACAGCGATTAATGATTTAGGCTGCTGTCTGCAGATGCATGGCCAGAGTCTCAGCTGTGTGTGTGCGTGCGTGTGTGTGTGTGCGCACTAGGGTCTGTTTACAGCCCAGGTTGAAAAACTTTGGCGTTTGCGTTATTAATGCTCCAGTCATTTGCGTGTAGATCTGTGTGTGTGTGACCGCGTACATGCGTGTGCTTGCCCGCTTAATTGACAGTCCTTTGATCCGCCAGACGCCCATAATTGCTCTGGGATTGGGTGGATTAATTGACCAGTCGGTGTCAGCTGTGTCGTGTCCTTTCCTGTCCAGATCCCCCCTCCCACCCCCCCTTTCATTTTTGGCCTTCCCTGTGCCTGCTCAGAGACCAGAGCCAGTTACATAAACACCACCGCGAACACACACACACACACACACACACACACACACATACACACTCGTTTGCTGCTCCAAAGCATGGCTTTCCGTAGCAGCCTGTGTCTGGGCGGGGCTTACGAGGGCCCGTCAGACTGCCGGATGAGACCCAGGATCGGAGACGAAAGACGGGGGGACGTTCCGTGTCCAGATGACTCCATTTGGACCTGCTTCTTGTAAACATTCAGAACGAATCTCTGTGAAACTGCAGCAGCCTCCTGGTTGCGTAAGCTCGTCTCCCCGCCACTGGCTGTAGCGCCGAGGTCTGTATGTTTCTCCCACCTCTCCACTGCTAAACTCGCGTTACATTACTACCCATTTCTGTTTTCTCACTGGGCTTTCAAATAAAAGAATCCAAAATCCCCTCTGTCCATTTAGATGTCTACACAGACTTCTTAAATTGGATAGTATATCATGCCTGGAAGTGTATAAACAGGACTGTCTGAAAAATAGGAATTACTGTTTTAATCAGTGATTCTCTGACCCTCTGTGCTCCACTTCCTGGGGCAGAGTTGGATTAGCTGTTAAATCACACTTGCACATGCAATTATTGGCACTATTGGGGGGGTGCATGTGTGAAATGAGTTTGCCATGTGAGTGTTCATTTAGTTTATGTACAGTCCCAGAGCTAGGAAGCAGTCACAACTCCAGATATTGAGGGTCGTGTCTGGATCTTTTGCATTTCATGACGCATTCCCATTATGCTGCCGCTCTTAAACGCCAATTCTAAAGGGGGCGTCGTCACGTGAGATTATGACTATTTAGCCAAGCGCTCTCGCTACTTTGTTCTGATGCATAATACACAGTCTGCCCTTTTTGCTCAGCGGCGCTGCAGAATAAATGGCAGCCCTCTGGATCTGTGCGTCAACAGCTCCGGCCTCGCGGGGCCCGACTAGCCCCTCGGCCGAGGGGGAGGGGGCAGAGCCCTCCAGCGCCCGTGCGGCCGCGAGCCGAAGACCTTGCCGGCCTCCACGGTTTTGTGCCGCCTGAGAAGACGTAAGAGAAGGCCGCAGTGACCCCCTCAGGCTCCGCCCCCCTTCCCGATCGCGGTCGCAACTGCGCGGGGGAAGGATCGTGTGTGAAGCGGAGTACGAGCGAGAGAGTGCGACGGTGTGGGCAGGAGTGCCGAAAACGCTCCCTAAAATAAACCATTTGCATAGAGAGTCTCGCGTGCCTGCAGCCTTTCATCATGCAAGACGGACGGTTTGGCGTGCCAGGCGCCGATGTTTTAACCCCATCCCCGCAGACGCCGAGATCTCCCCCTAATGAAGTGTGAGGGGAGGGACCGGCCGTCTGAAGGCAGTAGTAGCCTGCAGGGTGAGCTTAGCACTGTTATGCACATGTTCCTCTCGAGTGCGTGGGTGGTGTGTGTGTGGCTGGGGGTGTTCTCACACCTGGGCTCCTCTGGTGATTACATGCAGGGTGGTAAAAGTGACAGAATTTGCTCGGTCATGTACACCGTAGTTGCTGAGGTGGGTTCATTCTTCGGCTGCTTTCCACCCCAAAGTGTTTTTTCAAACACACTCCCCTTATGAACTCGGAAAACAGCTGAGGTGTATTGCAGGCAACGATGTAGAGGTACTAAGAATCACATTAGGCTACTGGAGTTCAGATTTTAAATGAGTTTTTTCTCACAGGTTTTGGGTTGAAGTTGAACTCTTATTTTTCTGCCTTCGTGTCTTGTCAAGGCTAACACTATAAGCCCAGCGGAATGTGTTTGGCTCACGGCGAGTGCTTTATGTTGAGGCTCAAGCATTGTGAGACAGGGCTGTGGACGCTCCTCCGCAGAGATACTGTAGTGATTTGAAACGTGATTTGTTCAGTGCTAGAATGCAGTGATGCTACATACATAGGACCTTGTGCCCAGCAGTTGTGAGCATTTGTAACATGACACCATGCTGGCTGTGCTCAGGGACAAGGCCGTGTTTCACATGTTTAACAGCCAAAACCAAAAACGTTTGTTTTTGTCCTTTGAGCTCCAAAAATTGTTCCCAAACCTTCAAAGTGTTTATTACCCTCTCAAATTGGGGGCCAAACATGTCTCATTAACGGCCAGTAAAGTGTTCTGTTTAAGCTGCACATACAGTATTAACTGTTGAGGGTTTTTAGCCAGTATCTAATCCAAACAGCATTTCTCTCTAGAGAGATATTCTATTTTCTGGCCATTTTTGCAATAACAGTCATAAGGTTAGTCATCTTCAAATGCTTCTCTACAGCTGCCCCAGGCACGCACACACTCTCTCTCTCTCTCTCTCTCTCTCTCTCTCTCTCTCTCTCTCTCTCTCTCTCTCTCTCTCTCTCTCTCTCTCTCTCTCTCTCTCTCTCTCTCTCTCTCTCTCTCTCTCTCTCTCTCTCTCTCTCTCTCTCTCTCTCTCTCTCTCTCTCTCTCTCTCTCTCTCTCTCTCTCTCTCTCTCTCTCTCTCTGTGTGTGTGTGTGTGTGTGTGTGTGTGTGTGTGTGTGTGTGTGTGTGTGTGTGTGTGTGTGTGTGTGTGTGTGTGTGTGTTGCTGGTTCTGTCTGTCTCACCCTGTTGTCTGGAGTTGTGCTAGCTATAGTGTTTTGTTCTGAAGGACATTCAGTAGTAAAATCAGGTGATGATTGCAAGCGTTTGCTATTTAGCAGAGCCTGGTATTAATTTGAGCAGCTGTCGTTGTGTGGCACCAGTTGGTTTTGCTTGATTACGCCTACGTCGCCATGAACATACCACTTAATATTCCTTACAGAAGTCACCAATCCAAAGGGTGCATACACCCCTCCCAGTTTCCTCCCAAGCTGTCTGGGCGTAGAACGCAGTTAAACACCATCCACGGCTCTGTGTACAGTAGCATCCAGCATGTGGAAAGGCCTTAGCCAGAGGAGATGAGTGGCGGAGAGATAAGCCAGAAGGGGAAGAGGAGAGCTGGGGTGATAGAGAGGGGGCAGGAGGGTGGGGGTGGCCGGGGGGCATGGCTTCTACGCTATAACGCCACACTGCTGGAAGGCTTCAAGTCAAGAGTAAGGCTACTGAGCATGAGCAATGCAGGGAATGCAGGGTGATACTGGTAGTGTAATGGATAACAGCTTATCCACAAACACACTACTGATAATGTTAACACTGATATATTGATTCGCAGTATTCGTACCAGCACCCTGTTTAGGCCAGAATGCCATGAATATCAGAAGACCCATTAGCTGGAGTTCACTTATTCACCAGGAAAAATATCATTATCGTTTAAGAAAAATTAAAAAGCATTAAGAAAATATGATACTTATTACTAGAGCTGGGCGATTAATCGATATTATCTATTAATTCGAATTTATAGTTAAGGACGATGTGTTTTTAAGAAAATCGATTTTCTGAGTTTTAATATTCACCACCGACGCTGCACTGTGGGCTCCCGTAGTTCAGTGAGTTTAGCACCTCCCACCCATCCACCCTCAACACACACACACACACACACACACACACACACACACGCACACACACACACACACAAACATGACGGCGGAGCTTGTGCCCAAGAAAAGAGCAACTAGCTCCGTGATCTGGAGTTGGTTCGGTTTTGCGGCGTCAGACGTAGACCAAACAAGTCCTCGCTGTAAGGTGTGTTTGAAACCGATAGAGGGAGAGAGCGAAGAGTACTATTGTTCAGTTGCGTTGCGAATAAAGTTTCCCTCCGCGGGCAAGTTTAAGTTGGGAGGGGGCGAGAGTGTGTAAAATGGAGACAAATTAAGTACTATATCGCGATCCATTCTTAGTGTTGACTTGTAACTCCCACGGTGGCCCAACTCAAAAGTAGCCCAAAAAACTGCACCCCGCGACCCCAGAATTTTTACCCGCGGCTGGATTTTCAAACAAGCCCAATTTACATTGTGTTACATTGTGTTTCAGGTTTGAAAAGTGCTGGTATTTAGGCTAAAGTGAGGGCAGCCCTGTTCTTAATCAGAATCTAGACAGCGTGACTGTCAGTATGCAACATGCAACAATTGTTAAATTGTATTTGTTTTCCATTTTATTAAAAAGGGCACCAAATTATTTATATCTATTTATTTTTTGAGGGTGTGTTTTATTTATTTATTTTAAGTTTGAGGTTGCATTGTGTCAGTGCTTAAACTATGTTGGAGAAAGCCTTCTAAAAGTTACTGAATGTTCTCACTTGTTTACAATTGTTTTTTGCTTGTTTCTGGTTACACTTTAACCCCAAAGGGGAAATTTAAGTAAAAAATAAATTAAAACATTTTTTAACCATTCCTTTATCATCTGTAGTTTTTTAGTAGAGGAAAATAAATCTATTAAAATCGAAAATCGGATTTAAAAAAAATTAATCGAAGATTTTTTTGGAGGGCCATATCGCCCAGCTCTACTTATTACTTTTATTTGTAAGCACATATCAAGATTCCATAAACTTTCAGTCTTGAAAACCAAATGGCAGTTATTACCCTCCGTCATATTCTCTTCACCTTCCCTTCAGAAGGTGCCGTCTCGAGCCCTCTGCGACCTTTCAACCTGCTGCTCCCTCTTTATCTGTGCTGATTGGTTTTTAACCAAAAGGTCCACTTCAATCAGGCATCAGGGCTCTCACCCGGGTTCACTCCAGACCATTTTAGGACTGACGTCCCCATTGTTAGCACATTGTAAACGCAACTAGCCGTGGGATCAGGAATGAGCCGCCATGTCTGTGATGTCTGCTGCACTGCTCTGATCAGCATTACAAACCTCCCCGCCAGTGAGCTAACCATATTAACAGCATGAAGAGATCCTTTGGAGGGAGATTGTAATTGATATGTACAGACTGCCTACATCACACTTTGTAACAGCGAGCCATCTTTATACCAACCACAGAACACAGCTTTCATTTTTATAAAAAATCGTTGGGTATTGTTGGAAATAACCCATATTAGCATGCCTGTGTGTTTTGGTTAGATTCAGTTATTTCCTCTGATGCTTGTATAGTTGTACAGTTGCAGTTGGATGTTCACACAAACTCACCATGGATGTGAATGGAAAATAGGAATTTGGTGTACGTTTGAATTAATCAGTTTAGAAAAATTCTCTGTTGCTGAAAGTTGCTAAATGTCATTTAGCTTGCCAAGACCTCTCCACTTCCTGTTAGTGCCCATGATTACAGCTGGTAGCTTCTCTGTGCCCACATAAAAAGGGTTTGTTTGTGAGCACACACAGCATTAGCCAACACACAGTAGTGCAAATGGAAACCCCATGATGCTCAGTGCAAGTCTGAGGTGGGTGATGGAGTTTGTTACTGCTACACTGCGGTGTGGATGGAGTAACCTAACAACTCTGCAGCACAACCCCAACCCAGCAGCTAGATGGTTGAAACTTGGGCACAGTTGGGTGCTTCAGAAGGACAGTCATCCCAGACGCACATCAAAGCTGCTTGTGGCAGGATAAAGGAAGCTAATGTTAAGCTTTGAGCAGCCTTCCCAAAGTCCTGACCTCAGCCCTGTCGAAATCTCTGCTGTGCTTAAAAGCCACATTTGTGCCTGGAACCTAACAAGTTCAATAGAACCTATTCTGCCATGAGGCATGCACAAGCATCTAACAAGAATTCTTCCAGAAGTAGTATAATGTTTGCCATGTTTTCAGACCCCTCACCTTAAAATACAAAAATTATTCAGGGGCTTTTAGGGTTGTGTGAGATTCATACAGGGTGGGTGGACGGGTTCAGGGTGGTAACAGGGTCAGGGTGGTAACAGGGTCAGGGTGGGTGGACGGGTTCAGGGTGGTAACAGGGTCAGGGTGGGTGGACGGGTTCAGGGTGGTAACAGGGTCAGGGTGGTAACAGGGTCAGGGTGGTAATGGGTTCAGGGTGGTAACAGGGTCAGGGTGGTAATGGGTTCAGGGTGGTAACAGGGTCAGGGTGGTAACAGGGTCAGGGTGGTAATGGGTTCAGGGTGGTAATGGGTTCAGGGTGGTAACAGGGTCAGGGTGGTAACGGGTTCAGGGTGGTAACAGGTTCAGGGTGGTAACAGGGTCAGGGTGGTAACAGGGTCAGGGTGGTAATGGGTTCAGGGTGGTAACAGGGTCAGGGTGGTAACAGGGTCAGGGTGGTAACAGGGTCAGGGTGGTAATGGGTTCAGGGTGGTAACGGGTCAGGGTGGTAATGGGTTCAGGGTGGTAACAGGGTCAGGGTGGTAATGGGTTCAGGGTGGTAACAGGGTCATGGTGGTAATGGGTTCAGGGTGGTAACAGGGTCATGGTGGTAATGGGTTCAGGGTGGTAACAGGGTCATGGTGGTAATGAGTTCAGGGTGGTAACAGGGTCATGGTGGTAATGGGTTCAGGGTGGTAACAGAGTCATGGTGGTAATGGGTTCAGGGTGGTAACAGGGTCATGGTGGTAATGAGTTCAGGGTGGTAACAGGGTCATGGTGGTAATGGGTTCAGGGTGGTAACAGAGTCATGGTGGTAATGGGTTCAGGGTGGTAACAGGGTCATGGTGGTAATGAGTTCAGGGTGGTAACAGGGTCAGGGTGGTAATGGGTTCAGGGTGGTAACAGGGTCATGGTGGTAATGGGTTCAGGGTGGTAACAGGGTCATGGTGGTAATGAGTTCAGGGTGGTAACAGGGTCATGGTGGTAATGGGTTCAGGGTGGTAACAGAGTCATGGTGGTAATGGGTTCAGGGTGGTAACAGGGTCATGGTGGTAATGGGTTCAGGGTGGTAACAGGGTCATGGTGGTTGTCCCTGTTAGTTCAATATGCAGCTGCTCCCCCTGTGAGACACTTGAAAAGACGCTTCCTATATTGAAGTAGGCCACGAAACGTCTTAATTTACCATGAGGATGAAATAAGTGTTTTGTGTGACCCAGATGACCTTTTAATTATGAGATTTGTTAACGCTGTATGCAAGCAGGGAAAAGCAAAGCACATTAAAGTGGCACGGTTCAGAATTAAATGGGGGGGGCTATCTGGGCATCTTCATCCCCTTCTGGATTATTCCATGCATCCAATTAGAGCGTCTTGCTTCCCTGTATAACAGCAGTAATCAGCTTGTACTGATGCTGCGAGCAAGCAGGGCAGGGAAGCCTTTCTTTTGTTAACCTGTGATGATGGGGCGGCCATGCTGACCACCGCCCCCCGCGTCTACCCCCCTCAGCACCCTTTGAAGCCTGAGGCTACTGGATTGGCCACAGCTCCTGGGTGACGCCAGTGGGGACTCCATTGCCAACCTTCATAGTTGGGCAGTCCTTCTTCGGCCTCTGGACGTCCTCTGACTTTTGCTCTTTAAAGCCGTGAAAATGGCAGGTCCCGCCCCGCTCTTTGTAGCGGCAGCTGGCACGTCGTCCTCTCCCCAATGTCGCCGCGCCAGCCGGTGTTGCCATGAGAACGATAAGGCTCTACTTTGCAGTCCCAACATGTGAAAGACCACAGCACAACTCCGCGTGCGCCGAGACTCAGCACAGGGCTCAAGAGCAGGTGGCTGGCCCTGGGTTCAAAGTGGGAGGGGCTTCTGGGGAAGGGGGCCAGGCTTCACCAGGGAGTGCAGAAGTTAAAGGTCAGAGGAGTTTTCTGATGGAGGATTCGCTGAACTAGAGGCAATGCTGTCCTGGTCGAGGCTGACCCTCTCCGCGGACACTGCCGTTGTTTCGTACGTGTTTCTGCTATGGCTTTGTTTTGTAATACTTGCGGCATATATGTTATTTTATGCTAATTCAATGAAAGTCTCCTTTGTTTTTGTGTTTAACTTAAAATTTCAGTTGTGTGTTTTGCTTTGGTGAACTTAGTGTAATATTATTAAAAGCACAGCAAATGACAGATATGAACCAACCTACGTTGTCAGGATCAGTTCCTCTGTTTCCAGAGGAAACTATCGTTGCCCAATATAGTCATGTGCGTGCAGTTTGAGCACTTTGTCAACCGCATCTGTTTTGTTTTGGTTTAGTATGATGGTCAGCGATATACTCAGTACTTACTCAGTACTTATACTCAGTACAGGACCTTGCAGGGCATGGTGAGACCTGGCCCTGAGTTCTAAGTGCTGTCCTATTAAAGCATGTCTAAATGTCTCTTGTCTCTGTCCCTTTATTTTAATTAGGGTTCCTCCTATTCAAGGATTACTGTATGAACGAGATAGATGAGGCGGTTCCCCAGTTGAAGTTCTATGAAGAGGTAAGTCAAGCCCTCGTCCACCCTCACACCCTCTCCTCCTCTTCTGAAGGAGTCTGTAGACCGTCTGTACCTTCTCCACAGACACCTGTTCACCAGGCGCTCTGGTCCAACCCTCATGCCATTTTTTTATTCTCGTTCTCCTTCCACTGGTGGGAAGGTGTCCGATTAAAGAGTCCGTTTGTCCCTCTGTAGATTAAAGACTATGAGAAGCTGGACTCGGAGGACGAGCGTCTGAGTCGCAGCCGTCAGATTTACGATGGCTACATAATGAAGGAGCTTCTGTCGTGTTCACACGTAAGAGCGCATCATCACCGTCTAGCAAGTCGCCGCCACAGGCCGCAGATGTGCTGGGCAAGCCAAAAGAGGTTCTTCTACTGCTTCATTACCCCAGGCACCGTGTGTGTGTGTGTGTGTGTGTGTGTGTGTGTGTGTGTGTGTGTGTGTGTGTGTGTGTGTGTGTGTGTGTGTGTGTGTGTGTGTGTGTGTGTGTGTGTGTGTGTGTGTGTGTGTGTGTGTGTGTGTTGCAGCCCTTCTCTAAGAAAGCGGTGGACCATGTCCAGTCTCATCTGGCTAAGAAACAGGTGCCTCCGTCTCTCTTTCAGGTGAGACCCCTCTACTAAATCCACAGTGCACAGGGGAAGCCAGCTCAGCCTGGGTGGCCATGGACTGAACAGTCTGAAATGTATATTTGATAAAGTAGAGCAAACCTTTATATCGATAAATGTAAAGCCAGCCATTTACGTGGTGTTTGGACTGGGTGTTTATAAGCTTTTTGTCCTCTCTCTCTGTAGCCATATATTGTGGAAATCTGTGATAGTCTGCGGGGGAAGATCTTTCAGAAATTCATCGAGAGGTGCGACTTGCCCAGCATTCTGCTTTACACTGTTTTCTTATTTATCTGAATGTTGTGAAATTGCCTGATCACTGCTTTAATAACAGCCCAATGTGTTTCTCCTTCCATAGCGACAAGTTCACTCGGTTTTGCCAATGGAAGAATGTAGAATTGAATATCCATGTAAGTTTTGCCGTGTGTGTGTGTGTGTGTGTGTGTGTGTGTGTGTGTCTGAGATTAGAAGAATAGGAGAAATGTGGGTACGCACCCTTGCAGGAAACGCATAAAATATTTACAGATTTTTAAGAACCTTTCGCTCAGATTATGCTTCTTGTGTTAGTTGATTGCTTTAATGGAGGCTTTAAGTGATTGTGTAGACCTACCACAGAGCATTGTGGTCACTGTGCGGTTTAGACCAGAGCTCCCTCTGCCTTCACTTTATGCCATAGCGCGTTAACACAGCCTTCCGCTTTCTTGCGCAGTTAACCATGAACGACTTCAGCGTCCACCGAATCATTGGCAGAGGCGGCTTCGGCGAAGTGTACGGCTGCAGGAAGGCAGACACAGGGAAGATGTGAGTTTCACATCGCTCGTGAAGAGGAAGAGGGGCGGGTAAGAACGTGGCACGTCTTAACGTCGGTGCCGCATCTCCATCAGGTACGCCATGAAGTGTTTGGACAAGAAGCGGATTAAGATGAAGCAGGGGGAGACGTTGGCACTCAACGAGAGGATCATGCTGTCACTGGTCAGCACTGGGGTGAGTGGCCACGCCCACGCACCGCATCACCCAAAGCGTGGTCTCCGCTTACGGTGCATCAGTTGCCGGGCTGGGCCTTTATCTAACGGCGCAGACCGGGTAGCTCAGCAAGCCCCCGATTCAGGCCTCGTTGAAATGCTGCAAACATAATGCTGAACAGATTATAACTACGGCCTTCTCGTCACCCGTTCGGTGGTTTTGTGTTGATGACTTTTAAAACTGTCCTTTTCTGTCAGGTCATTCTCCGTCTCCCTCTGTCTTTCCAGGACTGTCCGTTTATTGTATGTATGACCTATGCCTTCCACACCCCTGATAAGCTGTGCTTCATCCTGGACCTGATGAATGGTGAGCACCCCTCTGCCCTGCTCCTCTCTGCATGGGCCTTGTGCTGCATCCCAGCAGGGCTTCCATAATAAATGTCTCGTACACATCACCACACGAACCGTACATGCTGAACATCTGAATGGCTACTTTAGGTGGGGACCTTCACTATCATCTGTCCCAGCATGGAGTCTTTAGTGAGAAGGAAATGCGGTTTTATGCGGCGGAGATCATCTTGGGCTTGGAACACATGCACAATCGTTTTGTTGTCTACAGAGACCTCAAGGTAAGAGCTTCCTCGTTGTATGCTGCATATGTGCGTGTACCTTTATTATTTCGCTTAAAACCTCTTTGCTCAACAAACGGACAGAAAGAGATGTGATCTTTAAAAGGTAAATGGGGAGGGGGTGGCTCGTCACTGCATTCTGACCAGATTCAGGTTTGCAGTGTAACACTGTGAGTCCAGGGGTGGGACATGTAAAGCCACTGAAACACAGCTACGAAGCTACGAGTCTAGTAATGCCTTTATTTTGCTCTGTAGTGCTTTTGCAGAAGACCCTGGGCCCATTTAGAGGTTATTCCATAGATAAAATATTGGGCTGCATTCTGTCAACTTACCACTGCTAGAGTGAACGTGTCAGAAAACATGGCTTTGGTTTAATTTTGTCCAGTTCGTGATGCATCCTTTAAATTAATCATGTAATTTTTTATAAGATTAAATGATTGCATAGGAACTTGTCTGGGGTCATGCCTGGTAAATTACAGAAATCTGGAGTCAAGAATCTTCAGAGGTCCCATAATGCCAAAATTCACAAAATGGTTTGCAGTCTCACATTTGATTCATGGCAATTGTCGCCATAGTAGAACAATAGTTGACGTTTAGTTTATTTTAAGCACTAACTTGGCTATCGCTAACAGAAATGGTGTTCGGAGACGCAGGTTCACAGGTGGAACATGTTCCTCAAACAAAACCTGGCAGCTCTTGCTCCTGCCTGGTTCAGCCTGCAGTCTACCCTCTGGGATTTAAACTGTTCTGATCTGTGATACACGATCAGTGGGAGGAAGAGCACGCAGGGACTGTTTATCCTGCGTTACCTCATAAAAATCCACGCTGTCACCTGTCGCTTCCCCGGAACCCAAACAAACAGCCCAACAGCAGCCGGATCTCCTTGTGTCCCGCGTGCGGACCGCCTCCCCCGCGGGCCACACTGGGCCGAGGTGTTTCAGCTCATCCCAAGTTCGGCCATCCATCACGGCAGCACCTCATTGATCAGGAATATTCAGCGTCGAGCTAAAACACAAACACCCAGGCCGTGTGTTGGTGCGCTGCCGATCCCTTACGTCAGGACATGTTTGGCAAATAGAGGCCAAGTCCGTTGTGGATACGCATTTCAAATGCATAGCTCCTCAATAAAGTAATACTTCAAACAGACTTTCACTGGGCAAATTGCTCAATTAAGTAAGACAATTTAACTATAAAAATTAAGTAAATGTTTTCCTGTCCCGTTGAAAATGTTTAACCCACATTTTCACATCATGGTGGCGATGAAAATGAAACCTATTGGGACTATACGTTTCCAAAGAAACAGGGTGTTTTGAATAAAGGTCCTTTATCAGCTGTGCAAGCAAATGGCTTCTATTAGTCTACATATGTTACTCCAAACTCTCCTGGTCTAAGTTTGAGTACATGTTAACTGGGCGAGAACCAGACTGGGTAAGAGGGAACAGTAGATGTGGTTCTGATGGAAGCGACCTGGTTGTGCCCTTTAGACTGTGTCCATCTTTTCTTCCCAGATCTCACCTCTTTCTTGCCTTATCTTCCAGCCTGCCAACATCCTCTTAGATGAGCACGGCCACGTTCGCATCTCAGACCTGGGCCTCGCCTGCGACTTCTCCAAGAAGAAACCACATGCCAGCGTGTGAGTGCTTCTCATGGCAGGTTCAGCACCCGTGAGCGGTACTCTCACACTCAGCAGTCAGTAGTCGGCTTCGTAATGGAGAACGTTCACGTCCTGAATCAGGAGCTTCCTCTGTCACCTCTTGTTATGAAATATATATAATATGAAGCATTTTCTGTGAGGCGACACTGGTGTGTGAGGGTTTTGATTGCTGTTTGTGCTCGTGCACCGATAAACTGACGAAGTGCTGTTCGGCTGTATCGCTCTCTGTTCGTTCTGGCCCCAGGCCAAGGCTGGGTGCTAGATTCCCAGTGCCCAGTCGGCTACACGCCGCAGAAACGTGCCTAACTGGCGTGGAAAACCAAAGCCCTCTGTGTGCTCCTGATTGGTGCCCAGGTGGTTTATTCTGTAGTTTGGTCGGGGTTGGCGGGGGTTGGCTCGTCATGGACGTCGCAGTGGGCTGAATGTTTGCTGGTTTTGCAGGGGGACTCATGGCTACATGGCACCGGAGGTCCTGCAGAAAGGCACGGCGTACGACAGCAGCGCAGACTGGTTCTCCCTCGGCTGCATGCTGTTCAAACTCCTGCGAGGGTGAGGACTTCACCTGCACCTCCCACCACGGCCAGTGCTTCACCCCTGCGTCTCCCTCTGTGTGCACACGCGTGAGCTGGAGTGTGTGTGTGTGTGTGTGTGTGTAGGCACTCTTCCCTCCCCCATCAGCACTCGGTAACACACACCTGTTTGATGTAGAGAGTAAAGTTGAAATGGCAGGGGTCGCGACCCAGGAGGTCAGCTCACAGACATCACAGAGGAGTGAGGGAGGGAGGGAGGGAGGGAGGGGGTGACGAGGGTGGATGGGTCTCCAGCTACTCACTTGGGTGCTGGGGGGGTGGCTAGGAAAGAGGGGGTGGGGCACAGAGGGGGTTGGGGGGGGGGGGGGGGTAGGCTGACGTGGTTCTCCATTCATGTGCGTTTGAACATTTCAAAGCCGTTGAAGACCAGGGTCACAGCAGCTACGGAGGGCTTCGGTCCAATACTTCCATTCTACCAATATTACCACATGCCGAGAGTCTCCCTCTCATCCACATGGCAGCACACCTCACCGTGCCCTCTGCCTCGCCGCCCACTAATATGACCTTTGACTCCTCTCCTCTCAGGCACAGTCCATTCCGACAGCACAAGACCAAAGATAAACATGAGATTGACCGTATGACGCTCACTATGGTAAGCCATGAAGCCAAACACCTTGCTTCTTGACCTCTTTAATTTTCTCTTTTATATTTTCATGTTTCTGCATACAAAGGTGCAGTATAGAGATATGCAAACCTGTCAATCGTTTGGATTAGTTCAACTTCATGTGGCAAAATCATATCTGAATTACGGTATTGCCTCAGGAAATTCAGAACATGTCTGATTTAAGGACGGATAACTGCTGGGACGTGTAATTTTCGGAACACGTCCGTTTATACTGCCGTTTCCGTGGGACGGGGAAGTGTGTAGGGATTTGCATCCCCTCTTTGCATTTTACAGTTTGCTCGTCAGGCGAGCGGCTCTGCGTTCAGGTAGCTGAGCAGTATCCTGAGGGGAAGATGAGTGGGCGGAGCTCAGTGTGTGAGACTCCGCCCCTTGGACACTCCTTCGGACAATCTTAGACTGACAGATCCCTCTTGCAGTGTCCCTCTGTTTCGAGGTGCAGATCTAGCACTCGATCGGTGGTTTTGGGGGTTTTGGTTGTGATGCCCAGAGGCATCGTGGTCCCACAGGACCTGTCCTGCTCTTCCACAACAGCTCTCCCTCTGGATCTCCTGGATCTGTGATTCAGTGGTACCAGAGTGGATCTGCCATCTACAACAAAGAACATTGCAGAAAGGAATATATCCCAGAAGTACAACACAATACAATATGTGGTCACAGAAATTTTCCCACAGGGTGCTGTAATCTCCTCAGTCTGATGAAGGAATAAAACGTACTGACTCCTGAAGAAATAAAAGCTCTTGTACTACTTAATGTTTCTATTAAAATACTTTTTTAAAAATTATTAACTGATCGCAGAACTCTGTGTTCCGCACCATTCAGTGTAGTTGCTCCTTCTTCCAGAACGTGGAACTGCCGGACTCCTTCTCTCCAGAGCTGAAGGCTCTTCTAGAAGGCCTGCTTCAGCGAGATGTCGCCAAGAGGCTCGGTTGCCAGGGCAGCGGGTAGGTTCCTTCCATGATCTACCCATCCCCCCCCACCCCCCCCCCCCCCCCCCCCCCCCCCCAGCCCGTTCTCCCACCCGACTGGCCGACGTATCGGCAGTCCAGAACCGCAAGGAACGTCGTGGGCGCCGTCCCACAACCTGTGGACATATGCTTGTACAGAGCCTGCATTTGTACCACCTGAGCTGATGGAAACTCGAACGGTGTTTTGAAAGTGATCGGTCACTGAAGCACTGCCACCTGCTGGTTAGAGGCGGTGGTGTATCGTAGGTTGCATTTTGCTTCCCTTCATTCTTGTTCTCCGTGATGCACCATGTAGAGCTTCAGAGGTGAAGGAGGACGTGTTCTTCAAAGGGATCGACTGGCAGCAGGTGTATCTCCAGAAGGTAAGACCACACACATCCGCAGTTTCCGCAGTATCCGCTTATATACGTGCTATGTGTGGTCTGAACTTATTTCTTATGTCAACTACAAGAAATTACGTGCACAATTTTTTTATTCCTCACGTCAAAATTTTGCAGTTTTTTCCCCCAATCCTACAGACTCCTGGAAGCATTTGTAAGCATTTGTGTGTGTGTGTGTGTGTGTGTGTGTGTGTGTGTGTGTGTGTGTGTGTGTGTGTGTGTGTGTGTTTCAGTACTCACCACCCCTGATTCCACCCCGGGGAGAGGTCAACGCTGCCGACGCCTTTGACATCGGCTCTTTCGACGAAGAGGACACCAAAGGCATCAAGGTGCAGCTCCAGAACAGATCAGTATCACACAGCGACTTCCTCGGTGTTAAACCTCTACCTGTTGGTTCAGAGCTTGACCTTATGACTAGAAGTAACCCTCTAACATGTCTGGACTCTTGCTAGCCCACAGGGAGAGCCACAGAAAATGTCACAACACTAAGTGCAGTGTCCTCCTTTTTCTCCGGGTCAGTGGGGCTGATGCCCTAGGTGGGCCCCTGGGGGCCCCAGACAAGCGCAGCTAGAACAAACGCGGGTGGCAAACGTGTCTAGTGACACAGGCCTGTTCGCTACCGGCTGTGCTTGTTGTGCCCATGAAACCAGAGGTCTGTGTTCTGAGCACAAACAAGTAGAGTCTCACTCCTGTCTGTCTCTCTCTGCCACACACACACACACACACACACACACACACACACACACATTCGATTTAAAGGCATCTGCCTCCGATGGCTTTGGGCATTTGCTACACATTGATTGTGCATTCGGTTTTATAGTCGGTCTGTGCGCTTTAGCAGATCTTTCACAGCTCTCTCTATTCAGAAGGACTCCCGAGCCTTACAGACATCGACTGAATGGAAAGTAGAATGGAAAAAAAAAAATGGACGTGTCCGGTTGCTTGGCACACAAGCGCATGGCATGCCCGACCCTCCCATGTGGTCTGCTCTCACCCTCCCTCTATGGCACTGTTCTTCTGTTTGGTCCGGGTGGGTCCTGGACCTTCAGCTGCTGGACAGTGACCAGGAGCTGTATAAGAACTTCCCCCTGGTGATCTCGGAGCGCTGGCAACAGGAGGTGGCGGAGACGGTGTACGAGGCCGTCAACAGCGACACTGACAAGAACGAGGCCAGGAAGCGAGCCAAGAACAAACAGCAGGGCCATGAGGAGGGTGAGCGACCTCACGCACACGCACGTACGTGCACGCACACACAGATCAGAGCACCCCAGCTGCACACTCAGTACAGCTGGAGCTTTAAGTGTGTTAGTTATAGATCCTGCTCATGCTCAGATTGTTACTGGTCATATTGTTACTAGTTTTCTTCAGGCATGAGGCTCTAGTCTTTCCCTAAAACATCTGGTGATGCAGAAAGTCTGTAGGTCAGTGTGGGGGAGATCCTGCCTCCTACAGCAGCACTACATCACAGCACGAAGCTCCTCCAAAGATAAATTTAGTTTCTTCCCAGCAAGCAAAATGTGAAGTTTGGTAGATGCAGCGAAAACCGTAACCGTACACACCATTGCAGAATGAGGTGAATGGATAGAGGGCTGGCTGTTGGATTGCTCAATGGGACCAGTGTGAACGTCACATGGCTGATGCTGTGCTGGTCACTGGTACCAATGCCTTGACCTCGAGATGGACTCCTTGTTAAGAATGTTTATAGACATGAACCCAGCCAAAGAGCAGAATCATTTCTCTTTAACTTCACGCTTTGGGTTTGTTGGTCTGTCTGTCTTGTTTTTGCAGTATTTTTTCTTTCTTTCTTTTTTTTTTTTTTTTGCAAAGCTTATGTCTCTTTCTCACAGCAAACCGGGTTGAGAAATCACAACGACGTCTTCCTGTTTCTTGTTTTCTCCCTCTCGTTGCCAGACTACGCGCTGGGGAAAGATTGCATCATGCACGGCTACATGCTCAAACTGGGCAACCCCTTCCTCACGCAGTGGCAGCGCAGATATTTCTACCTCTTCCCCAACCGTGTGGAGTGGAGAGGGGAAGGCGAGTCCCGGGTGAGGATCGGACCCCACGCCGCACTGACGTCTTTTTGGGGGGCAGCTTTTCAACACGGGCTCGAGGTCAGCCAGTACGCCCGTCGCACGTCTGTCTCTCTACGCTGCCGTGTTTCGGCGGCGGAGATCGTTCGAGGGTCTTCAGAACCGGGGCGGGGTAACAATATAGGCGCCGTAAGTGTTTGCGCTTTCCGGAAGGCAGCTTTGCCTTGCGGTGTTGTGCCTGAATTTGAGGAGCTCTGCACAGCTCCTGGCTTCTCTGGTAAATCCCACATTCCATGTCTGGATTGATGATGATTTGAGCTCGATGCTGGAACCAGTGAGACGGAGGTAGACAGAGGAAGTACATAGCAAGTTCTCAGCTGTGATCTGATGAGAGATTTTGCAAGCTACCCGGACTTAGACTTCAAGCTCATCTCTTATCTGAAAGGGAGGTGTGTGTGTGTGTGTGTGTGTGTGTGTGTGTGTGTGTGTGTGTGTGTGTGTGTGTGTGTGTGTGTGTGTGTGTGTGTGTGTGTGTGTGTGTGTGTGTGTGTGTGTGTGTGTGTGTGTGTGTGTGTGTGTGTGTGTGTGTGTGTAAAATGACCCCAGTCGTACAGACATGTCTGCAGTTTATCACTTAGATTCTGTTTTTTGTCACCATTTAGGGACGTTGCTCCCATTAAGAGCTTGAGTGAATTAGATTTGTATTTATTCACATCACACCTTTCAGTGATGTGAAGGCTGGAGTGTAAGGGCTGTGTCCTTGTTTGGGCCACAGTTCCCCCTCACCCACACGTTCCCTTTGCTGGGGGAGGTGTACTGGTGGTGGGTGGGGCCTTTGGTGTGGGCGGGCCATTTCTGCCTTGGTGACCACTCACCATGATTTTTGCAAACATAATAGAGAACCAATAGCAACATCCATTGGCACATTTAGATGTGTGTTTAAGTTCATGGACTACGTTCAGACAGGATAAGTTCTCATTCTCTGTTCTTATGCCACCACATGGATAAAAATCTTTCCACACACACACACACACACACCACATCCAGAAATAGTATCGTAATATGATGTGTAAAAGTTAATTCTGACATCCCTGTGCCTGCATAGTTACAGAGTGTGCCATTGGTTTACTTTTGTACATTAAATTAAACTATACTGTTGGTTATACGAACATGGCAAGTTTTCAACTCATTTGGAAGTCCGTATGAGTTTCAGCCAGATGTGAAATGAATACACACACACACACGCTTGCTATTGATGCTAGCACATTTGCTTTGTGTAATTTAGCTGTAATTCTCCTAGACAAACATGTAGAATGAACTGAGGTTTTCAACACATGCAACTCTGAGGTGTTGTGACTTCATTGTCAAACAGCATCGGTTCATCACAAGATGAGGATGTTGGCAGTTGTGTTGGGCTGGTAGCATGTGGAGCAGAGATTCTTCGAAAGGACTCACTAACTGGTCTCTCCGTCCTGCAGCAAAATCTGCTGACGATGGAGCAGATTGTGAGTGTGGAGGAGACGCAGATCAAGGACAAGAAATGTATCCTGCTGAGGATCAAAGGCGGGAAGCAGTTTGTCCTGCAGTGTGAGGTACGGAGCCCCCTCTCTCTTCTCCTTCATCTCCAGATCTCTCCTCCCAGGCTGCCGTGTTCGGGACGACACCCGATCGCTCTTCTCCAAGCCGCCTTCGGTCCCGTGACTGTCTGCTCTTTCCCGTCCCGCAGAGCGACCCGGAGTTTGTGCAGTGGAAGAAGGAGCTGAACGAGGCGTTCACCGAGGCCCAGAAACTGTTGCGCCGTGCCCCCAAGGTCATCGGCAAGGGCCGGGCCGGCGTGGTGGAGCTGACCAAGCCCCCGCTCACACACCGCAACAGCAACGGCCTGTGAGGTCTCCGCCCCTCCGCGTCGCCCACCTCCACCCATAAACACTCTCGCACGCACAGGCGCGCTCGCGCAGAGCCGCACACACTCCCTCTCACGTACTCGCACGAACACACACACACGCGCACACTTGTTTCTGCCTTGCCCCGACCACGAACCTGTTCTCATATATAAACATAACCTCCAAATGGTCTCTCTGGAGAGTTCTGCTGGACCATGCCTTCGTTGCTCCTGTCTTACACACACACACATACACACACACACTCACACACACACTTGCAACTTGACACGCTGGGGTGACTGCCACTCCATATGATGTTTTAAAGGACCAACGATGTCATTGCCACATGAGCGAGACTTCCTGCCTCTTCCATTGAAGATGTTCCTCTCCTGTATCTTCTCCTCACCCCCAACCCCTGTGAAGCTCCTCCTGCCCCAGTGCTTTCTCCCCCAGGCAGGGCCTGGTAGCAGCTCAGACCCAGCCAGGCGCACGAGGACTCTGGCATGGTGGGTGGAGTGTCCACCCTGTACCATTCTTCCTCCTGTGAACACGTGGACTGGACTGACGGACGGGGAGTAGGACAGGTCCCCGATGTAAATACACAGTGGCCCACAGAAGTCCTCACATACATGCGTGGTGGGCTGCCATAGGATAGCACCGATACCTCCACAGTGGAGAACGTCTCTTTCTGCCTTTTGGATCTCGTTCAGAGCTGAATCAAGTTATGAAAATAAGGAGATCAAATTAAACGAAAACGTCGGGCGAAAAGACTTTTAAAATGTCTCTCGAGTTATCTTGCCATGGCCCTTTTAAAATGGTCACGGCCATTCTAATTGGCCCATTCATTAAACATACACTGTCTGACTCATTCTTTCAATATTGCTGACACACAGCATCGCTGGATTGAACTTGTCTTAGAGGATTTGTCGTCCTAAAATGGACCCACAGATGAGTGGCTTGTGGCGGTCTGCCCGTTGGGCACCAGCCCTCCTCAGACTGACTCGTGCCTCTTCACGTAATGGGTATGATCTACACTGAGGGGAAATGTAGATTTGACTGGTCAGTGGTTGCTCTCTTCCAGGAGTAGAAGATGGAAATTGCAACTGAGGGAGAGTTATTTAGGTATTCAGGCCCTGGAGAGACCACATTTGCGTTACTGAGTGATTGCTTGCATGCAGTAATATGTGTGTGTGTGTGTGTGTGTGTGTGTGTGTGTGTGTGTGTGTGTGTGTGTGTGAGTGTGTGTGTGTGTTCGATCACTTGTGACAAGTCGCTTAAAGACAGATCACCCACGTTGGTGTCTGCAGAAGGCTCCTTTTGTCCCAGGCTGGGCAGGGGTGTTTGAGTTTTTGGTTGTTGTTTTGTCTGAAGAGATTTGCTGCTTGATAACAAGAATGGAATCTTGGCCCACACTCTTCCCACGGCGCCCTCAGAACCAGCCCTAAGCCTAAACCCTGCTTACTGAAGTGCAAAAAGTGCCAATAATGGAAAAACTGCTTAAGATGCGAGAAGATTCTTCATAGGACGCCTGCTCGACTCTTCAGATTTGTAAACTCCCCCTGAGAGGAGCAGACCGGAGGTGGTGCGGGGCAGGGGGCGTGAGGTGACGGCACTAAAGCGCCCTGCAGCTCTCCCGCACCTCCTCGTGCAACAGGGCACACAGAGGCATGCTTAAAGACTCTGATGTGCACATGATCAGGACACCCACCGGGTTGGGATTGAGCAGCATAAAGGGGTCCTGATCTAACTGTATATAAAGAACCAACCCTTTCTCTGTGCATCTACAGTATAATCTTCTTGAAAATGGTTGCATATACGGGGATTTATGTCTGCCTGTCTGTGTTTCTGTTCCTGTGTTTCGCCGGGGTGGGGTGGGTTTGGGCTGACCGCTTTCACTAGCGTGTATACCTCAGGATGAGACAAATACATCTGTGCAGAAGACCTGAAGGAGACGTGGCTTATCTCTGATTCCCTCCCAGTGTCTCACCACAGAGACGCCATGAATGTGTTAGTGTCGCCATGATCCAGCCATGGGCAGACAGACTGCTGAACACAGGTGTGTTTGTGTCCTGCGCTGAGTGAGATCACACAGGTGTTAAGAAGGCGAGCTACTTAGATGCTAGGGGAAAAGCAAACCCATTCGTTGTACTGCTTGATTTCAGTATAGTTTTAATTTTTATATTGTTTTAAATGTGAGAAAATGCAGATTTCTATAGATGACTTATTTTTGAAGTATATGTGCTTTTTTTTGTCTGTCAGTAAAAGCACAGCAAACGTCATAAAACAGATTGGAAAGGGAGTTTAGGCTGTTTCCTATGTTTGTAAATTTCAGGTTTCTCCATGCAGCAATTTTTTTTGTGTGTGTTTTTTGTCCATGCATTTTGATATGCAGCATTGATTTGCATGTGACCCTGAGTTTGTTTTGCAAAAATTGCAGGTTTTTGGGTTGAGTTTTTATAGCCTTTAAGTGTTGGGGAGGTGCCATCAAGGAGAAGCGTTTTACAGACCTTCATAGACTTTATTTCCAAACCAAATTGGTTTGGATATTTGATGAATATCGCTGCACTTTTGACGACCAGATTTCACTAGCTGACAGAAATGTGCCAAACAACTGTAAAAGAACCAATGAAGAACTTTTACTGTGTGATCCTTACAGACCACAACTTACTGTCTCCATTCCCAGTGTCTCAAAGCCAAAACTGGCACTTTTTAAAATGTGAATGAAGGTGATTGGTCAAAGGGTACAAAATGATGACCAGATGTAGGTAATCCAGTGCTCTTAGAGAAGCATTCAGATGTCACAGAGAAATGGGTAGCTTCCGATCTACCAGCAATCACTGGTACCTACACAAAAAGGAAAGATGTTCTTGCCCAATTTTCAAAGGTGGTGGCACCTCCAGCAATCCCAAATATTCATGTTTTATTCAGGGGTTTTTATATTTTTATTTCATTGGTAGCGTTTTATTCACTATGTCGCTTGCTTCATTCAAATGCTTCTGTGTCTAATCTGTAGAGGTGAATTTGTCTGGCGAACATGGATTTCAAATTATTGACAAATAAGTGAGAGCAGTGAATAGGAAAACATTAACAAATATATGTATATGAAATGACATGAGTTAGGTTTATTTAAAACAATGTAGAAACAAACGACGGGATAGGATTGGGTTTGATGTACGTTTCAAATATTTGTGGTGACGAATCAGCTCAGATCTTGCACATACGTTTAGATAGTGTACCTACAAGTTGCAGATTATTTTTGTCTGTTTAATACAGGACTCTTGCTCTTTCATATTTATTGTCTGGTTGGGGAGCCCCTCTGTGCTAACAGTGTACGTGGATTTCTCTAGAGCACAGCTGTAGAAGATTCCAGTTTACAGTCAACCAGATGCTTTTTTAAATTGTTTTTTTTTTTTTGTTTGTTTGTTTGTTTTTTTCTTTCTTTCTTTTTTTCCCTTTGGGGTCACAATGCAAATACTACTGTCTGGGGTTATTGCAGTTAAAGATTATTATTATTGATGAAGATACACAAAGAATGATTATTTTTCCTTCCCAGAGAAGCCTGTTGGGACTGGCCATTAAAAACAGATCCAAAATAAAAGCCCCTTTTTTGTGTTGCTTTTGTTGTGATTATGCTTTTACTGTATTGAGGATGTAAGTTCATGCACAGCCATGTTCCCTGATCCTGTGGGGACATAATTCACCTGGTCATACTGGTACATCACGTACAGCACCGCCAGGAGTGGTGGTAAAGGTCGAGACTTGAATAGAATATAATAGAAACCCTTTATTGTCCCACAGGTGGGAAATTTAAGTGTAACAGCAGCCACAGGTGATGACAGATTATAAACACAATATCAACAATAATATTATTAATAATTAATAATAAATAATTATTAATTTCGACAAGAATCCGATTTAATTTAGTCACAACCACAATAGCTAGGCATCCAAAAATACGTTTGGAAACATACGTTGGAAACATACGTTTTCCAAACATGCAAAATTTTGACAAAGCAGGCGAATTAAGTTTCTCTCAACTATAGTTAAAAACTTTAGATGACCGGCTATATTATTAGAGTCGGCATCAAAACAAGCCCACTGGAGTGTTTTAGCTGGGTCTATGGCTCGATACGTCATATTTGACACACACTAGCAGATTTCTCGCCTTATGCTAGCGTAAAAATACTTATGCGATATTTAGGCAGGATTTATTTTTTTCCCTCAAACTAAATGATTCACTCCTATTCAGGATTGGTTGGTATGTTTTGAGCCAAAAACATGGTGGATGGAAACCGCATTAGTGCTTTATTAGTTAGGAATACTTTATATCTCCAGGCTGTCAATCCTTATACAGGCAGTAGTATGTCTGAAGAAAGGGACATTTATACTAAAACCCTATCCCATTTCTTATTTTTATGCCCGTGCCCGTTTGAAGCCATTCAAAAGAATAGTGGTTGAAATCCTACAAAGTAGGACAACCTTGCATCAGCCCTATATACACTGCTCAAAAAAATAAAGGGAACACTTAAACAACACAATGTAACTTCAAGTCATCCACACTTCGTGTTCAGATAGGAAGCAACACTGATTGTGAATCAATTTCAACTGCTCTTGTGTAAATGGAACAGACAACAGGTAGAAATGAGAGATTTTCAACTGATTTCAAAGATTTTTATTAATTGAGATCTAGGATGTGTTATTTTAGTGTTCCCTTTATTTTTTTGAGCAGTATATTATCAGTGGTCGTCGATGGTGTTTACATCAACAGCGTTTGCTAGTATAAAGACGCAACATGAAAATCAAAACGGGGGACAGCCATGCGCAAATTAGCAATAAAACTAGATCCCAATAATACTAAAGATAAATTAATAAAAAATATTAATTTTTATTATTAAATTAATATAAATATATATATTAGCAATTTATGATAGTTGCATTCTATGTATTAATATATAAACCACATTTTTGACCCTATTTTGGTTCTTGCATGAGCATCATGCCAGTGTTTCACAAGACATGCTGAGAAAGGTTCTTGTAACACCATTTGAAGAGTGCTTTTGAAAAGCCTCACTGGAACACTTTGCAGCCCTAACCTTTCTCCATAGTCTATCTCAACAAGAGTCTTGTATCAGCTGCTGTGACTGGTTTCTCCCTCCACCCCTTGATGTCCCTGCATTGGCCCTGGGAAGATGAGTTTGGAACATGCCTACACTCAGCGAACCCAGACTAAGACTTCTAGAAAGCTGGGATAGACCTGCCACTGCTGATTTAGATTCGTTACTTGTTTTGTTCGTTATTGTTTGTTATTGTTATTGTGGTGTCCAGAGGAGGATACCGCGTGTTTGAACAGTTTGAACGTATTTAACAATCTATAGTTCATACACTTACAGCACATTGAATTAATGTTACATATTAGCCAAATAAATAAATAATCCCAAACATGTAGCCTTTGTCCTGTGGCTTGTTATGGAAACAACTAGTTATTCAGTTTGCGCTTCTGATTTAACTATATTCCATGTATGGTAGCTATATTAGCATGTATTTGTGATTTTGAATAACACCCAAACATGCCCACTAACCAATCGGGAAAGCTAAATCAGAAGTTCAAACACTAAAAGATGGAGAGGCCCTAGCAAACAGATTTGTTTAAAAGAAATAAATACATTTATGGCCAATCGGTGGCCATTTTGGTCATGTCTCCAATTTATTCCAGTCAACAGTCATGTAGGCCTATATTGGAATGGGAAGAGACATATATTTTAGAAAATGGTAGCTGAAAAAAAAAACATATTATTAGTGCTGTCAATTCCAGGTGCCGCAATTAAAAGTCCTCACCAGGATTTTGCTCAGGCTTCCTGGATTGTGTTGATTCCACTAATTTTACCCGGATTGCTAATTAGAAAATCTAGCAAGCTTGAGCAAAATCCTAGTGAGGACTTTTAATCGCGGCACCTGGAATTGACAGCACTAATATATACACATATAATATATGTTATATATATATCCATCCATCCATTATCTGAACCGCTTAATCCTGCTAGTCAGGGTCACGGGAGGGGGGCTGGACCCAATCCCAGCATCTCCGGGCGAAGGCAGGGTAAACCATGGGCAGGTCGCCAGTCCACCGCATAGCCAACACACATGCACACACGCACTCACACCTACGGGCAATTTTAGAGTGATCAATCAACCTAACACGCATGTCTTTGGACTGTGGGAGGAAACCCACGCAGGCACAGGGAGAACATGCAAACTCCACACAGAGCAGCCCAGACCGAGATAGAGATATATACAGGCCCGTTGACAGTCTTGCTAGGGCCCGGGACAAGAAAGTTTAATGTGCCCCCCCCTCCCCCCGGCGCACGTCATTTGAATTTCGTCATTTGACAATCCTTGTGTTAGGTCATATAGTATATAATATAGCCACACATCAAAGCTGTTTCTGACAGCTGACTGGTTATATACTTGACGCGTCGCGAGCGGCGCGAGGGTTCGCGCGAAAATGACGTAATCGCAGTGGCACCGACCGTGTGCGAGGGCCTCGCGCGCTGTCCATTCGCGAGGTCGTGCACCTCTTGACTTTTGTAACTTCGCGCGTGACACGCTTCAGCGCAATGAACAAAATCATGTTTGCAGGGTTCATACACCTTTATAATGTGGAATTAAAGCACTTGTACTTCACTTTAAAGGTCCATTTCAATATTTTCCAGCACGTTAAACTTAATTAAGTTAAATATTTATACATATACTCGAAATAATTCGCTTTTTATCACATTATTTAATGGTTGTTTATTTTCAAAACGCCCAATCTTAACGTCTTCACGAGAACTGTTCAGTCAGACAGCTATTTGTTGTGAAATGAAGTATTTACAATTTCAAGCATTTTCAAGTACTTTAGCCTAAATTCCAGCACATTCAAACCTGGAACACAATGCAACTTTAAAATTTGTCAGGTAAATGTTTTTCCTTTCTTTTCTGCGCTCCAGATTTCTGTATTTACTTTAACTATCCACCACTGTATTTCCCGCTGTTGGGCGGGTACCAGCCGGCTACGGTCGGTGCTGGATCAAACCATTTTCCAGTGGGAGGCGGGGGTGTATGCACTTAATGGAAAATATGCAGATAGGTAAAAAACATATATATTTGAGCCATTGAGCTTATTATGAGTACAGAATTTTATATTAATGAAAGATTTCAAGATTATTAAAAAATTATAGACTTAAAATAAAAAATAAATGGCTGGGCTCTTTGATGGGCCCCCCTGGCCCTGGGGCCCGGGACAACAGACCCGGTTGTCCCCCCCTGTCGACGGGGCTGGATATATATATGTATATCTATATATATATATATATATATATATATATATATACACACACACATACATACATATGGGCTCTTTAAAACTAATAACAAAAAAGTTATTCCACGCACGCCAAAACCACAAGAAAAGGGGCAAAGATTTTGACACTGGGCTTAGGACACCACGTGCCGAGCTTTTCGCTATCACCACTTTTACTGACCATGTGTTCTTTTTATTCAAGACTTGCTTTGATATAGCCACCATTATATTTCCTCTCTCAGCTCATCACCCCATCAGCACCTAGTGACTGAAATGACGCTAGCATCATACTTCCCAAAACCCGTCTACTGCAGAAAAAGGGAACATTCAGGTACGTTTTCTTAGAATTAATTAACATGTTTCGTTTTTAACTATTTAGCTCTATTCACCCCTGTTCTACTTAGACGTGGGCGGGTTTAGCGCCTGACAAACCCGAAGACGTTACAGGACGGAAATTATATTCTCCGCTCAACTGACTGAATGGACGTCAATGGAGGGACAGGGGAACATCGAGCGAATATCCTGCTCGCCTGCAACATTACGACAACAAAATTTGGGAGAAAACGGCGAGTCCTGTATGGGATTTTTAAAAATATGACTACGAGAAAGATTACATGTCTTGTAGTGGAAACAGGTGATAAAATATATGGAGTTCTCAAGACGAAAAACCCCCCCGAATCTCAAAGCTCACACAAGAGGGCTAACTGCCAGTTCCTAGCCTCAGAGTAGCTCCGCCGAAAGAGAAGCACCATTCCGGCTAGGTAGCACCGGGAAGGAGACAACCATAATGGACCGTTTTCACCAGTGATCAAATAGCTGCTGGTTAGTTAATATGCAGGAAAACCGCAAGCGGGCGGATCCACTAGTTAATAGTAAAGTAAGTAAAGTAAAATTCATTTATATAGCACTTCTCACAGGCACAAGCCGCAAAGTGCTTTACAACGGAAAATAAAATAACAAAAAAAATAAAAACACACACTATAAAACAGAAATAAAATACAGCGCACAAGGTCAACGGCTGCAACCTCCACCACTAACTAAACGCCTGAGTAAAAAGGAAAGTCTTTAACTGTTTTTTAAAAGTATCCACAGAGTCAGCTGATCTTAAATGTGGAGGAAGTGTGTCCCACAGTTTTGGAGCAACCACCTTAAACGCTCGGTCTCCACGAGTCTTTAGACATGAGCGTGGCACAGACAATAAACTCAGGTTGTTTGACCTGAGTGATCGCGATGAAATGTAGGGGTGGAGCAGGTCAGCGACATACACAGGAGCTGTGTTGTAACCTCGCTGCAGCGTTTTGAATTATCTGTAAACGTCCACGAGCTGATACACTGAGAGATGAAAACAAGGCATTACAGTAGTCTATGCGAGATTAAATAAACGCATGGATCAGCATCTCTAGATCTGCTGTTGAAACCATAGATCTCAGTTTACTGATATTTCTCAAGTGGAAGAAACAGGATCTTGACAGCTGTTTAACATGAGAATCAAATGCTAAAGACTGATCGAAAATAACTCCCAGATTTCGGAGGCTAGAGTGGACAGCAGAGGAAAGAAGCCCAAGATTTTGCTTAATCGTTTGAGTAAGCCTTTCGGGAGCAATGATCAATACCTCAGTCTTGTTGTTATTTAGCTGTAGGAAGGTATTTGAGGTCCATTCTCTGATTGATTGAAGACAATCTAATAGCTTAGACAAACTATGAACCTCACTTGGTTTAAAAGAGAAATAAAGCTGAATATTATCACCAAATAAATGATAGGAAATATTAAAACTATTTAAAATCTGCCCCAAAGGTAACGTACAAAGAAAACAACAAAGGCCCTAAAACTGAACCCTGTGGAACCCCACAGGTTAATGGGGTTGCCTCAGACGTGTAATCTCCCATCGTAACTGAGAAACTTCTCCCAGTGAGATAAGAAATAAACTAATCAAGTACTGTTCCAGAAATGCCCACCCAGTCACGTAACCTATTTATCAGTATTTCATGATCAATGGTATCAAACGCAGAACTGAGATCCAGCAGCACCAACACAGAGCAGTCACCGACATCAGCAGACATTAAAAGATAATTTGAGACCCTCAGGAGAGCAGTCTCTGTAGAATGCCTCTTCCGAAACCCAGATTGTAAAGAGTTGTAGCAATTGTGATTTTCTAAAACTGTAATCAGTTGGTTTGCCACCACCTTCTCTAAAATTTTGGATTAGAAAGGAAGCTTAGATATAGGCCTATAGTTCTTAAGCACAGCCAGGTCTAAATTTGATTTCTTTAAAAGAGGCTGAACAGTGGCGTGTTTAAAATAAGATGGAAAGCAACCTGTTAACAGTGAGGAATTTACAATGGCCAATATAGCAGGGCCAACAGTAGGTAAGACCTAATGTGTTGAGAGTCAATATGACTGTGTGAGTCGGGCAATTTTCAGCAGCAATATTACACATTTTGCACTTAAGGCTTCTATCTTGTAGTCTGTTGGTTGTTCAACAGTAATTGAATGCATTTTTAAATGGTATCTTTTGATGAATTTGTATTACACAATATTTACTTTGAACTTCTTGAATCCTGCACCTGACAAATAACCCAAAGTATAAAAAAACAAAAACTAATACTAGAACTAATGAAAACTAAACTAAAACGAAGCTTTAAAAAATAATTAAAACTAATAAAAAACTAGCAAACATGCTCTAAAACTAAAAACTAATTAAAACTAACGGAATTAGAAAAAAAGTCACAATTAAATAAAAACTAAACTATAATGAAAAATCCAAAACTATTATAACCTAATAGGGACAAGCTGACAGGTACTGCCTTTATCAAATTAAAAATTTTAATTGATTGCTAACATCATTACTTAAAGGAGGGTTCATTCATTCATACTACATAGTTCAGGTATACTACATGTGCAGCATAATGGCCATACCAATGAGAATTTGGTAGTTTTTGCTTTTTAACTTTATTGTATGTAAAGTGTGTTTAACCATACAACATGACTGTTGAATGCTGTTTGAGTGTCTTTCGGTACAGTCTGTTGCACAACTTTGAACTAGGACCTGCACGGCAGCCTGTGTGTTGGCGTACTGCCAATTTATTCACTAACACAGCAACAAAGAACCAAAAAGCAAAGGAGAGGAGGCAGAGACCGGGTTTTTATTCAGATATGAAAGACACACAAATGCATGCATGTAATCCCAACACATTACAAACTGCTGCATGCAGGCTTTCACCAAAAACCTGGCTGGATGCATCTATGCTGAACTGTGGCGTAACACTGGTGGGCTTTACAATTTACTGTCAGGACCCAAAGGCTTACCCTGTTAAGCACAGAGGCGGAGGAGGTTGTTTTATTAACAGTACATGCTCGGGCACGAATGTTACATTTTTAGCCAGCCGCTGCACTCCGGATCTAGAACTTGTTTCTATCAGGGTTCTTGGGAATTCAGCTCAGTCATTCTTACAGCTGTTTACATTCCACCTCAAGGAAGCAAGTCACATGCACTGGATGATCTGTATGCGATAATCAACAAGCTAGAAAGTTCACAACCAGATGCTACTGCTAATGTTGTTGGAGATATTAATATTAACAACCAGTCCCTGGACCACTGCTACACTGTTAAAAAAAAAACCCTCCACTGTCCAGCCTTTATTAAAGCTGATAACATCTCCGTTCTGCTCCTACTGCATATAAAGAAAGACTCAAACAGGATGAACCAGTTGTAAAAGCAAGCTACAAATGGAGCGAGGATTCTATCACCAAACTCCATGACAGCTTCAAAACTACAGACTGGCACGTGTTTTGATAGGTAGCTAGACACAACATCAATGAATACATGAATTCTATCACAGGGTACATTAGTAAGTTAATAAATGGCATTATCCCCATAAACAACAACTTTTTCCTAAGCAGAAACCATGGGTCAACATCGATGTGTGCCAAATTGATGACATACTGATGCATACAACTGTGGGGACCTGATGGCATACATGAAGTCCACGTACAACCTACAGAGGGCCATCAAGATCTCCAAGACTACAGGGACAAGGTGGAGTCTTAACCACCAAAACTACAACCTCAAGCGCCTGTGCACTGGCCTATTTTCTATAAAAGTCTTCTAAGACAGGACCCACAGTTAAAAAGCAATGTTTGACTCATTGCCTGATTGAACTCAACACTTACTATACTCAAGCTGAGGTATTTACCAACATCATCAACCATTAAGTCGCTTCAAAATTACCATAATTATCCCAGTGCCTAAAAAAACAGAAATTACCGACCTAAACAACTACCATCTGGTTACCAATACAGCCACAAAAAAGCATATAAAAATGAATTTAACTATTTGGAGTTCAACATGTGTCTAAAAAAATCCCTAATGTCTTATTGTTTCACCTCTCATGACTAAGCACCAGTGTTAGCAAACATTAGATAATAGGACATTTTCTAATAGTAATGAAACACAGATCCAGCACTGAAAATATAAGGGCAGTCTGTTAGCCAATGGTGGACTCAGGCTGTCTGAAGCAAAAAGCTATGGTGCATGTATGATGAAATAGTCTTGTTTATTGATTCATGCTGTTATTAAGAGAACCAGATTAAAAGCATAATTATACCTCTAAAACACAAGAGGACCTAGAAACCTGTGAAATATTGATTTGCAGCTCCACCGTAGGCTTGTCGTAGCCTGACATCTTTCGCTTATAATGTCATCACATATCATCGATTTCCATTTGTTAGACAAAGCAAACAAGCACACTTGTTTTTACATTGGAAACATGAGTTGTCATCCAAGAAAACTGAAACATTCTTCCACTTTTTTGAGAGTTACTCTTCTGAATTACTCCAGGGAATTTGGTTCTGTTTCATGTTTCACTGTGTATGGCTTGTGCTAAAGATTTAATGTTTCAATAATAAAATAAGTGTTCAGATGTACATTTTTACATTTACATTTAGGGCATTCAGCAGACCCTCTTATCTAGAGCAACCTATAAAGTGTTTTGTCATCTGTTCACAGAATGCACTCTAGATAGTACTGTAGATAGGTCAGAAATCAAGATACACTTGAAACAGACTACTAAACTACAGGAATCAATGCCAATACCTAGAATTGAAAATAAACACAGGCTCAAAACTTTAAACAACAGAAATGTTTAAACCGACACCTAGAAGAAATACAAATAATAAACATAAACAAACAGACATAAATAAACATAGACATAATTTAACAAAGGTACTATACCATACAAGGACAACAAATGCTATCTGCAGTGTTGGTGGTCATTTAAGTACTCAACACGCAGGGGAGTCTTTAGTCTACATTACTTACCAAAAGTAAGGGCACAGCCATAAACAAGGTACCTAACCCTAACTCCTTATTAGACATTTAGGCAAAAAAAATGTGATACAGGTATCTACAAAAGCATTAGCTGTACCCATTCATTGGTAATACACTGGTCAATCTTGATATTTAGAAGCAAGAAAGCTTCTTGTAATAATGCTTAATAATGCTTAATGTAATAAAGCTTGTTGAAAGTAAGCAACTCAGAGTGCACTTCATCAGACTGGCACCTGTAGGGAATGTAGCAATGCAGTGAACTAATCTTTACAGTTTACAATCTTTTTTTAAATTTAATAACTAAATAAAAAAACTGCTACTGGCACGGTCCTCCGCCCCAGCACCAGCATCATGGTTCCCATGGCATTGGGTCTCGTGTTTTTTTAGATTTGCCTAGATTGGCTTGTGTATTTATAGCATGTCCTGTTTCTGTTGTTGTTTCCTGTCGTTTTCTTAGTGCTTCGTTTCATGTCCCCATGGTTTCACTTTTGTTTCATATTTTGTAACGTATGTTGGGGATTGTTGTACTGAAGGGTAGCTTGTAATAGCATCACATTTACCAATAAAGGATAACCTAAGAATTATGATTTAATGTACAGCCAGCATATATGTGTAAATCTGCATCAGATGACATGAGGCAGAGAACCACAGCGAGGTGCACCTAACACCAACACTTATCTGTAATGCTAACACCTAACCCTAAAACCTAGCCCTAACTGCCATGTGACATCAAGCAACAGAGCAACACTGCTGAACCTCAGAGAACAGCAAACAAGACAGCTGCTCAGTGAAATGTATCTTACAGATTTTGCAGCTGCTCAGTGAAATGTATCTTACAGATTTTGCAGCTGCTAAGACCCCAAAAGTGGTCCTTATAGAACAATTTTGGAAACCACTCATTCATGTAGCCTATCTATTGACCTGCTGCACTAAACGCTAAGCACATTCTCTGCCTTACACTCATTTAGCAATCCTAAAACACACTTTTTGCAAAACATTAAACACAGTTCTTTACATACGATTACACAACATTCAAAATTGAAATCCATGTGTTTCTTTTGGAAAACACTGCCACACAAATGCTACATCCACCTACCAAAATCTAAACCCAGTCCTTACAGGTTACAACACTGAAAACAGTTTTTCAGAGCATCAGAGCCTAGTCCCTATAAAGAGGCCACATCAATGGAGTCTAATAGAGATGACGATAAAGAGAACAAGAAGGAAGAGGTATAGCAACCATAATGGATGAGATCAGAGCCACTCTGGTTGACCATGTGGTCAACTATGCGTAACGTTTTCTGGAGGCAAAGGGTCAGAACTAATCTGTGCTGCTACAGTGTAGCATCATCCAGACATTCAAAATGACAATAGATACGTAGACCTGTCCTCTATACATGCTACCTCATATTTTTGCACTACTACACTACCTCTTGCTGGAGGACGAATACAACTCTCCACCTCAGAACAGAAAGAGGCCATCATCAATATGGGCAGAGCAAACAATAGCATATGTTTCTGACAACTACAACAGCACATCGTTACTGACAACGTCACCATCAGCAACATCCATTCAATGAGCCTATCTGGGCCAGTGACAGTGTGAAACAACTGTGCTATGAATTTGCACGAGTATACTCGTCTGTCCTCTCACTGATACTTTAGTTGTACAATACTGGAATGAACATCATAGGACACCACGCCATTGTCAGAGTCCCTGACAGCATCTCTGTGTAGTTGTCATATAGGAAAGGCAGTTCACCTGATATTTGCGTGTAGAGTTTGAATGCAAAAAATACAATTTTGGCAAGAATTGAAAGAGTTTTGGGTGAAGTGTTTGGCCTTTCCAAAAATGTGAGATGTTTTGTGTGTTGTGTGTCTGGCTTTGGCTGCTGTGTGTTAGGTTTTGACAAAAAGAGACTGACTCTTAGTGACTGTAAAAAAAAAACTATAATGCATATTAAAAGCATTCACTTAATTATCTGCCCTTTGGTATAAATCAAGTAATTAATAACAGAGACCTATAAAGGCTGGTAGTGTGTGAAGGGTTCAGTCAGCTGCCATATGTACAATAATGGTTCTAGGAATGGTAAGTCTAGTGTAAGTACAAATAGATGGACTATTTGGTCGATATATGTGTATAATTGTTTGTTTGTATACATGTTATGCTGTTGTTGTTTATATTTTTGCTTATGGTACTATGAAATGAAGTTGTGCTACAGACCCCTACCTCCCCCACATCTTCAGACACTGTGCTCACTGGCTGACCTCTCCCCTCCTCCCAAGGGAGGTTTTCTGTGTTTGGCTCCTCCCCCAGCCTGTTCTTCACAGCTGAGTTTGTCTGTCACAGCACCATGCGGCTTCATGAGACGGAGCTGAGACGATTTTCAAGCTGCCGCTCTTGGTTTCGAGTGGCGGTGGAATATGGTTAGGTCGACATAAGTTATGACATTCTGAATTATCCATACACATACACTAACAATCATGACATTTAAATGTAGGGATTCTGAACTGAGGAATACATGAAAGAAACTGAACAATTTTCTTTTCTAATGTAATCTTTCTCCCTTGTGTCACACACTCACCGACACCCCCAAAGAGTTTCCCAAACACGGTAGTATGCTCTACCATCCTGGATGAAGGATATTTATAGCAGGGTCTTGTGTTAACTCAGCTGCCTTGCTTATCTGTGTGTGTGTGTGTGTGTGTGTGTGTGTGTGTGTGTGTGTGTGTGTGTGTGTGTGTGTGTGTGTGTGTGTGTGTGTGTATGAGTGCGTGTGTGTAAGTGCACTGATGGCTGTTCACCTATTTCAGGGAGCCTCTGCTTCTCAGTGAGCAACAGTAGGACTGTGTGCCCTGTGCTTGGCCTCAAATACTTCAAAATTTCATATAACCTCAAACTTCATTTGGGCCTTTTGTAGGTCTTCAAAGGAAGCCACCACAAGGTATGTATGTTGGTCTTCCATTTCAAACCTAATTAGATTTGTTGTTTCAGTTGGTCTTAGTGTGATTTAGTAAAAAAAAACAACAACAAAATAACAAAGAAATGTATTTCTAGCCAGGGCAGTTTATTCATGTCCAAATGATTTTCATTGTAGAAGTTGTAGAAAACTTGTAGCTTTCCTCTAGAGCTATCTTTTTAGTTTGACATTGGGCTGTATTTCCTGGATCCCAGCCTTAAGTATTGTCCTTGTGTTGGCCAGTCTAATCACAGGCCACTGACCGTTTAGACGTTCCACGGCGTCAGTTATTCTCCGAGTTATTCTCTGTCTTAGCGCTGACACTGGCTGAAATTGGAGAGCAACACAGTCAATTTCCAGCTCTGAACTAATCGTTTTGTTGTGTATTTTATTTACTATCTGAGGCATTTGTCTGTGTGGTTCCAATGTTTGTAGAACTGGCTCAGAATCAGGCTATTTCCTACCAGTGTAACATTATCAGTTGTGCTTTGACACTGTAAAAAATCACTTCTAAAGTGGATGTAATTGAACTAAGAGAGATAGTAATAACATATTTTAAGGATGAGCACAATTTTAAGAGAAAAGAGTGTAAATGTGGCAGTGCTGTAGCTCAGTTTTAATTAGAGATGTCAGTGCTTCATGATTCAATATGATTTGACAAAGGTTTATGCAGATTTCTAAAATAAAACTCACACCCCTCATATGCTGCATATGGAAGGTGCTGTAGGCCCAAAACAATTGTGCCGTCACTGGAGAGATATTTGTGTGCCGTGTTCTCTCCTGTATAGAATCTTCCTGTTTATATGTCATGAATGATTCTGAGGGAGTGGCTGGTTTTTTTATCCATAGCCGTATATGATGTTAATGACGTAGAAGGTGCTTCAGTGTTCACATCGAAACTGATCTACAGTCCCTGACATAAGTTCTGTCGCTTATCCATGTTGTGGAAAAACAAGCTTATAACCTGACTTTAAATTCATCAATCGGTTTTAGAAATGACTCATATGTAAGCTGAAACCCTCCAAAATGAGATTTAATTTACGAAAATAAATTTGCTTTACTGCAGAAATATTGATCATTTAATGAACACAGAAAGGTCAGATTTTGGCAAGACAAAAGTTTTGTGGCCTTGTCATATAATGCACCCAGTCCTAGTTTACAGCCTCACCTGTGCTCACTAATTGATTGGTTAATTAGTGGGTGTGTATAAAAAGAACTCCAGCACCCCAGACCTTCACTTGCACTTCCACTTGACCTCTGACAACATGCCAAAAATCCATCCTGCGACCAAAGCCTTGATTATCAAGATGCTGAAGACCAAATCCACTGCAGAGGTGGCTGGCACCTTTAATGTGTCTCAGCGTCAAGTACAAAGAATTTAAAAAAGATTTGAAGAGACTGGAGATGTTTTTGACAAGCCCAGGTCCGGCAGACCCCACAAGACAACTGTTCGGGAGGAACGTTTGTTGGTTAGAAAATCCAAAGCCAGTCCCTCTTCCACTGCAGCAGAGCTCCACCAGGCCTGGTCACCTCAAGTCCCTGTGTCAACTAGAACAGTTTGTAGGATTCTGTCTCAAAATGCCCTCCATGGTCGAATCAGTGCCCAGAAGCCAGCACTAAACAAAAGGCAGGTAAAAAACCGTGTGGTATTTGCCAAGGCCCACAGCCTGCTAAACGGATGGACGCTGGAAAAGTGTCAGAAGTTCAGATGAATCTTCAGTTGAATTACACCACAGCCACTGCAAATACTGCGGGAGACCTACTGGAGCCCGCAGATTCACCCAGAAAACAGTCAAGTTCGGTGGTGGAAAGATCATGGTCTGGGGTTACATTCAGTATGGGGGTGTGCAAAACATTTGCAAGGTGGAAGGCAATATCAATAGCCTAAAATATCAAGAAGTATTAGCTACATCTTGCGTTCCCAATCATAAAAGGGGTCAAATTTTGCAGCAGGATGGTGCTCCATCTCATACATCCATCTCTACATCAAAGTTCCTCAAGGCAAAGAAGATCAAGGTGCTCCAGGACTGGCCAGCCCAGTCACCAGACATGAACATCATTGAGCATGTTTGGGGTAGAATGAAAGAGGAAGCTTGGAGGACAAAACCAAAGAATTTTGATGAACTCTGGGAGGCATGTAAGACTGCATTCTTTGCTATTCCTGATGACTTCATCAATAAATTGGATGCGGTCCTTCAAGCTCATGGAAGTCACACAAAATATTAAATATGGTTCTAATAGCACCACAATGTCATTCACCAGTGTTATGAAGCATATATTTGTATATGAAGTGAATTATTTGTTTGATTTTCACCTTATATTCTGTGGACAACAAAACTTTTGTCTTGCCAAAATCTGACCTTTCTGTGTTCATTAAATGATCAATATTTCTGCAGTAAAGCAAATTTATTTTCGTAAATTAAATCTCATTTGGGAGGATTTCAGCTTACATATGAGTCATTTCTAAAACCGATTGATGAATTTAAAGTCAGGTTATAAGCTTGTTTTTCCACAACATGGATAAGCGACAGAACTTATGTCAGGGACTGTAGATCAGTTTCGATGTGAACACTGAAGCACCTTCTACGTCATTAACATCATATACGGCTATGGATAAAAAAACCAGCCACTCCCTCAGAATCATTCATGACATATAAACAGGAAGATTCTATACAGGAGAGAACACGGCACACAAATATCTCTCCAGTGACGGCACAATTGCTTTGGGCCTACAGCACCTTCCATATGCAGCATATGAGGGGTGTGAGTTTTATTTTAGAAATCTGCATAAACCTTTGTCAAATCATATTGAATCATGAAGCACTGACATCTCTAATTAAAACTGAGCTACAGTACTGCCACATTTACACTCTTTTCTCTTGAAATTGTGCTCATCCTTAAAAGATGTTATTACTATCTCTCTTAGTTCAATTACATCCACTTTAGAAGTGATTTTTTACAGTGTCAAAGCACAACTGATAATGTTACACTGGTAGGAAATAGCCTGATTCTGAGCCAGTTCTACAAACATTGGAACCACACAGACAAATGCCTCAGATAGTAAATAAAATACACAACAAAACGATTAGTTCAGAGCTGGAAATTGACTGTGTTGTTCTCCAGTTTCAGCCAGTGTCAACGTAAATTAAATCTCATTTGGGAAGGTTTCAGCTTTCATATGAGTCATTTCTAAAACCAATCGATGAATTTAAAGTCAGGTTATAAGCTTTTGTTTCCACAACATGGATAAGCGACAGAACTTATGTCAGGGACTGTAATGCCTGAGAAACAAGGGCCACTCGGAGCTACTGTTTGCCAGGTCATTCTTTATCAGATAGTGTTCAGTTCATAAAAGAACCAGTGTTCTGTTGACCAGGCATGACAGGAACCACAGCAGAATCATCAAAACCCCAGTATGTATGCAACACACCTCCCAAAGCACATTGATTCATTTTCTAAGAGTCACTATCTGGATCCTACCTAGAGGTTTCTACTGCCTTTGGGTGAAGCTGCTTCTGTAACACTTTGGGTTCCAGTGCATATATGATTCATAAAGCAGTGCCGTTTCAGAACCTAGACCACTGCATTGACCAACATATATTCTGGTGATGCAACCTTGTTTTACACAATGTTGCATCACCTGAATACAAGACAGCTGAGCAGGGGGAGGGCTCACGGTATGACCGCGTGTTCTCTGTAGTCAAACACGCATTATTAACAGCCTGGTGAGACCATCTATGTTCACAACATGCTTTTCAGTCTTTCCACCTACCCCTGGTTTTAATTTTAAGGGAATCTATGGAACTTCAGAAAGGATGTGTGAACCTCTCTCTTTCACAATCTGCCTGCATTTGTTTTCATTCCCACTCGCTCTGTCTGTCTCTCTCTCCATCTCTCTGTCTGCCCCATCTCTCTCCCCCTCTCTTCCACTCCTCCTTCCTCTCTCCCTCTCTCTCTATTGCCAGGTTCACAGCGCCACTGTTTGCATTTCGTTCCACTCCGCTGCACCTGACCAGCACACCTGGCTGTCCTGCGCGTCTGTTTGTGGTCCACACCACTGCTATCCAGTCCACCATGGCGCTATCCTCACGCTTAAAACTGTGGGAGCAGAAGGCAGGTGTAGGACAGCTGTGTGCAGCTTGGTGCCCGCAAGGTTTCGCATGACTGTCAAGCAAAAACCTGTCAAATATTAAAATATCCAGGAAAGATATGAGCAAAAGATATGAGTATAAGAAATTAAAATGAATAGGACTCTATTCACACAAAAAACATAATCATTTATATTAAAGCAAAAAAAAAAAAAACCATGTGAAATAAAATTCAACACCTTTTACTACCTCATGGACTGCTGTAGCCTATAGTCATTTCAAAAACAATATTTTCTAAAAGATGACCATGTAAATATAAATGTGCATGGTCAAGGTTAGCCAGGCCATTTTGAGTCATCCTGTCAGTATTACTTCCTCATATCAATCCATTTCAGACTATGTGGCCATTAATATTTTTGTTTATTAATATATTTGTCAATGGTGCTTCTTAGATATAACAGTACTAGCCTGTTGTTTCTGCATGCATATGTTTATCACTGTGTGAGCATCTGCTCTGTAGCACCGTTCATACTTCCATGTCCAGTGTAGTCCATCATCACACCAGCCCCTCATTACGCTACACTGGTGCAGCTCGTATTGATTCTTTTATTGCACAGACTTCGCCTCTATGTACTATAAAGAGTTTTTCTACAAGGTCATGTAGGTAATATCTAGGTCACCCCCTCCATAACTACCATGGCAGGCTACACGGTAGCCCTTGACTCTTCTCAGGAGGGGAGCTTATTTAATCTCTTTATGAGGCCTGCACTCGCTCACCCCTTGTATCAAAGGACAACACCTTCTCAAAGGTTTGATGTTATTCCGAGTGTCATTAACAGGACTCCCAAGTTTCCTAGCAGCATCTGATATCTTAGCCAGTCTTTCAGATTGAGCACACTGCCAATATAGTGCTTATGAAAGCTCTATTTTGTATTAGAAGCACACTATTATAGTGTTTAAAGAGGCAAATTGTGACATAATGTGAAAATAATGCATTGTGCAGCAAAAGCCAAGTATGCTACCAGGGTTCACTTTCAAGCAGGTGGATACATATGTCAGCCATGTTGGAGATGCATTTGTGACGTGTTTTTGAATGGGGATCCATTAACCATAATTGCATGCAGATCAAGGAGGAGAAGAAGCCGGCACCCACCACTCAACCTCCCCCTCCAATCTCTATGGTACCTGGGGGGTTCCTCAAACAGCTTGTGAGAGAGACGGAGAAGGAGACGCGTCAGAAGGAACCGGAGAACAAGGAGGAGAAGGCGGTGAGAGCCTATTGTCTTATCAGCATGAGCTAATAATAGTGTTTCTCATGAAGATATTTTCAATAATTTACTCATTCTAAACCACCAGTTTTAATTTACCCCACCCACAGCCCAGTAAACTAAGTGACAACCTGGTCCAGCACTTTCTACTTCCAGACGAGACCCCGCCCATCCTGGAGGCTGAGATGTCCCTTCGATCTGAGCAGTTGGTCAACGGGGAGAACGGCCACCACACAGCCCAGTCGGAAAAGAAAACCTCCCTGAGGAGGATACTGACTCCGGATTCAAAGAGCCAGAAAGTCGACTGCTTGGGCTCCAATCCTCAAGAGGTCAGCGGGCACAAACCAGAGCAGGACTCCGGTGTGGAGGGCAGCCGCGACCTGGCCGAGTCCCCCGGGGCGTCAGGGGTCAAAGAGAAGCTGAAAGAGCAGCCAAGGGCACCACAGGAAGTGAAAACACAAGAAGTTAAACAAGAGAAGGTCAAAGAAGTGAGACAAGACCCAGAGGGGCAGCAAGATAAGAACACTGTAGGAGAGCAGCCCAGGAAGCCCGTGGTGAGTGGTGCTGAGGTCAGTCCAACACGGGCACTAACAGCAGTCCTCCGCTCACAGCACATCAGGAAATTAGTAACACAGTCATTCATTGCAATAAACCGATCAATTGCATGTCTGTTTTGGAATTATATGCAAACCTGCTGGTAGTGATTGGCCAGTATCACACTAAGATATGTAGCCTACAGTATAGCTACCCTAAAGAGATTATAGTGATGTGGCCAGCAACTGTTCCAACTAGAGTTCACTTAGTAGTCTGTGCAGTTCTAACATAATCTCTCTCTCGCTCTCTCTCTAACACACACTCACACACACACACACACACTCTTTCTCTCTCTGTCTCTCTCTCTCTCTCTCTCTCAAACACACACTCACACACACACACACACGCACACACTCCCTCTCTCTTTCTCTCTCTCTCTCAAACACACACTCACACACACACACACACACACTCCCTCTCTCTCTCTCTCTCTCTCAAACACACACACACACACACACACCCTCTCTCTCTCTCTCTCTCTCTCAAACACACACTCACACACACACACACACACACACACACACACACACACTCCTCTCTCCCTCTCTCTCTCTCTCTGCAGAAGGATGTATGGTATGAAGCTGGGACTGTCTGGTATACTCATAAAAATGGCTTTGCCCTTGGTGAGTGTTTTGTTATTCTTTCACTTGCCATTTTTAGAAAATGTTGCCCAAGGAACCTTAACACATTAATTGAACTAGCTGTACTCTAGCTGTAGTATCTAGCTGTACTCTATCAGTACTCTAGATGAATTCTGGCTATAGTATCTAGTTGTACTCTATCTGTACTGTAGATGTATTGTGGCTGTAGTATAGCTGTACTCTAGCTTTAGTGTCTAAGTCTACACTATCTGTACTACACTATCTGTATCCAATTAGCAGTAATCTGTTATCTAGCTGTACTCTAGCTATGTGTTAGCTGTACTCCGGCTGGATTAGGCCAAATGTTTGTGAGTATTAGCATGAACAAACGCCTCAATTATTATAGCTAGCCCCTGGAGCTTTGACTGTATTTACAACTACCGTTGTTATTTTGAGGGGGTCCCCTGTTTTAAAATGTTTTCACTATGAGGAGTCAATACTCAGCTTGACGTTCTCCCAGTAGCTTGAGACACAAAGGTTGGGGGCGTTAGCTAATATGTTTCATGAGGCAGGTGTGTTATAAATCAGGAAAAACACTTAACTCTGTGGTGCTCTGTGTACCTGTACTTTTAATTATGTATAACATTAAGTATGTGCTGACGTGCAAAATAGTACATGTGATAAAAAGAAAAATCCAGATACTCTATTGAATTTTTGATAAGTCCACCCATGGGATCCACCCACCCTAGAAGATCATTAATTCACAGAAATTCAAGCTCATGCAGTCAGATTGGCAAGAAAATCACATAAACAGAACACCTTATACTGAAACTACTGAAGGCAATCCTGAAGGCATTAAAAAAATCTCCTTACACACCCTGCCCACGCTGCCTTTGAGTGTCCACAAGTGACCCAATCTAATCGGTAACAGCCACCCAGCTGAACCCAGATGAGGGTACCCCCGAACTTCCTGATGGCAAAGTGAGGATCCGCCTCCATGCAGACGGCTCCGTGCACGATGTCACGCAGTACGAGATAGAGAAGGTGAACCTCCTGAACTTTATCTGGTATGGTAAGAACTACTGCGACTCTTCGGGGTTTAGCGCTAACTTCTGCTGACTTCCCCAGGTCAATCCTTCTGAGCTGGACCTGTGTGAGGACCTGAGTGATTTGGTCAGTGTGAATGAACCGAGTGTCCTGCACACCCTCATGACCCGCGCCAACGCCCGCATGCCCCTCACGCAGGCCGGGCCCAACCTGCTCACACTCTGGCCTCCTCTAGCGCCACCTGGCAAGGTATGATCACAGAGCGCTCTGCCCACACATTCTGTCTTTGATATCTATGGTTTTGTAAAGATGTGTATCATTTTGGACTACTCATACAGCTGATAATGATTACAATAACATTAAATGAATACCTTTACATTTGAGTAACAGGGGTCTTTAATAGGAGCTCCTGCTTCAAATAGGAGGCAGGATCAGATTGCAGAATGCAACCCTTTTCTCCGACTCTGTCTCTCACCTCCACCCCAACTCCATCTTCCACTCTGTCTTACCAGAGCCTGCGTGCTCGTCGCTCGGATGCCTGGGAGGCCCCTGCCACCCTGCAGGTGCTGGTGCGGAGGGTCTACACATCCATGGTGGCTCAGCGACGGGATCAGTGCGTGGTGGCCGTGGGTCGCAGCGGCGCAGGGAAGTCCACCTCCTGCCAGGCCTTTGCCCAGGAGCTCCTCAAACAGGCGGGCACAGCCGGGGGCCACCTGAGCGGTGAGATTACCCTTCACTCTCCTCACTTCCTGGAGGTCCATCCAATTAAGGAGTGCACACCACAGACCACCACCATTTGTGTTATAGCTGTCCAGTACATAGAGGCAGAACAGAACACTCAGGCGTATGGGGAGATGGAACAGAACATCAAATTGGGCCATTTGAGGTTTCAAAGGATTAGATTGGGACCCTGAAATACAGAGCAAATTTGGCCACGTCTGCACATTGCCTTCATGAAGAAAGCTCATTCCTTTCTACCATCCTTTAAGTCCCACTCAGCAGAGCAGCTGAAAGGTGCTCCATACGGTTAGGATTCTTGATGCACTCAAAACCATTTTATCATGGTCATTTATTTATTTATTTTTACAACTTTAAAGTACAGGATACATTTATTCAGTGGCATCTGACCAGTCCAGATGCTTCTGGTTCCATTTATAAGACAACTAACTAATAAACATCTGTATCTTCTGGGGTTCGGGATGTGCTCAGCATGGAGAACATAAGAACTCCCTGCCAAATGTGTGTGTGCAGATGAGTTAATACGTTTTCTGCTACTGGAACTCATCAATTGTTCGTTGCAGCATTTTTTCCCGCATCACATTCAGAACAAGCAAATGGCATGTGAAAAAGCCTTGATTACACATTTGTAAGATTTGACTGTTAGAAGGGTGAGATATTATGCTGGTAATTTATGTAGTGACATTTTGTGAGCAGGAAGATTTGCTTGTCTGCTTGTCATGGCCATGGAAGGTTATTAAAGAATGAAAAGGATCTGCAGTGTATTACTGGGTTAAGAGTGTCGAATTATTCAATTCAACATAACTACACCGGTTATTTCTTTTTTTTTAATGGCTTCTTTTTTTCTTTCTTCTGGGCCCTGTTCATTACAATCATTGTTCATTGTGGTCAGTTAACTTAGCCTACTTAACTAAAATGTTCAATTCAGAATGACTGATGAAATGGTTTAAGGTACACATAATTTAAGCAAATTATAAATGGATATTGATTTTACAGATAACATGATAATTCATTAAGTCACCCACCCGGAGAGCCCTTATTACGTTAAACCTGCTGAGAATGCAGTAGCAAGGGTTTTTTTTAAGGCTACAGCCTAATGGACTGAAGCACTTTGCAGTTTTGTGTTGAAGTAAAAGTTGAATAGGGTTTGGAGCTCTTGCCACAGCCACAGAGTGGCTCTGAAGTAGCTACACACCTCGCAGCCCTGCACTGCCACACTGCTGTAATGGAGTAACTACAGCACGGCTGCTTTTCCTTCCCACTCATGTTTCACCCAGATGAATATGAGCCTTTGGTGTAGTCTGTGTGTGTGTGTGTGTGTGTGTGTGTGTGCTAGGCTTGTCACGATACTAAGAATTACAACTTCGATACAATACTTAAAAAAATATTGAAATTCGATACCATTTTCGATACCAAAGTCAGATACGGTGCTAATTTCCGTTTTAAAGCCTTTTTATTTTTTTATAAACAAACAAATGAATGTTGCTTTGTGTTTGAAAATGCTTGAAATTGTAACTTCATTTCACAACAAATATCTGTCTGACTGAACAGTTCTTTTGTGTTAACAAATGGCATCTTGTAATTCCAGGATGAAACATGAGAGAACGTGAAGACGTTACTATTGGGCGTTTTGAAAATAAACAACCATTAAATAATGTGATAAAAAAGCGAATAATTTCGAGTACATATATATAACTTATCCCAACAAACATGCAACGTCAGAAAGACGGTAAAATCAAGTCTGTATCACGTCGGTCAGTCCAGACCCATGCATGTCTGGTGGACGTTCAAAACTGGTTCAAAATCTGACAGTGTGACTAGGACCTTAACCTTTTAACTTAACATGAACGTCTATGACGAGTTTTCTATCTGAACGTCTGACTGGGACCTTTATTGGATGTCAGGACGTGCAAAAACTGCAACTGAACGGCAGTAATTAGTGATGTTCGATACCAGCGATTTCCTTTCCGATCCGATACTGAGTAAAACTCAGGCTGGTATCGGTGATACCGATCCGATACCGATACCTTGTGCAACTACACTTAATGTGTCTCGTAAATCTAAAAAACGTAGTGTATTTCAAGTCATAGCATCATTAAAAAAATACAAGATATGTTATTTATTTATTTTAAATAAAGTATATTGAGGTAGCAGCCTCATTTACACTATAACAAAACTAATTCAACAGAAAAAACAGAGAACGCTCACACAAATTGTTTTCAAACATGCAAAAAAAAAATTAAATAAGTAAAATAATAAAACAATTAAAATAAATTAGTGTTTAATTATATAGAACTCCTGAAATATTGCATTAACATGAACATACTGAATATCTAAATAACACTTAATTTACAGGTTTTTGTTGAGGAACAATATCACATTTACTGTTTTCCCCTTTAGTCTGTTCCGTTTTTTGCTCAGAACCTCTCCTGCCTTTGAAAAGACCTTGTATATGTAATCTACTTTAAGTAATTTATAGTTATCAATTATAAATACTTATCAATTCGTTAGCAAACCTTGCCTGAATAAATCACCCAGTGATGCACATATTTTTTACTCTAAGCTAAACTTATGCAGCTTTTTGTTGAATCATGTATTTATTTTGTTATTTACTTCATAACCATATTTATGGTATTGATTTGAACAACTTTTAACAGTAACAGCGCTTAGTGCTGCTTAAGGCTTCACATTTTCTCCCTCTGTACCTGGATAGTGTCTGCCTGCGGCACCGAAGCCGAAGGACTACGCTAGATATGTCTGTCTTGCCCTAGCATTAGCAGCATCTGACAGTGCTCTCCTCTTCTGTCCGCCTAAGCATGAAAGCCTCATATTGGGCCTTGTGGTTTACTCTAAGGTGTTTAACAAGGTTTGTTGTGTTGCCACAACTCCTTATAGTTTTTGTACACAAATCACAAACAGCATCTTGGCTGTTTGTGGGGCTGAAATAGCTCCACACATGACTTCTCTTGCATTCCGCCATAGCGTACTACAGCGCCGTAGTAGACTGAGTGAGCGTCTGTGTGAGCGTGCCGCAGTACTTACGCATTATGCACTGACCCAGGCAGAAGAAAAAGTAGTTGCCACCAGAGCCCTATAGAGAGAGAGTCGCGTCAACTCCGTTCACTCCAATGGACCAGTTTTTTACAGCAATGGCGGATCGTGGAGCCTGTCAATAGTTCCCGGAAGTTAGCAGCAAATACGAGCAGCGCAGTCAAACTGGAGCAGTGGACCATCTGTGATACACTTTTACAGGTTAGTACGCTTAAAAAATCAGATTGTGTATTATAAGGACATCAGAATCAAATTAGCATGTGCATTAAAATGTGAATTAAAGCATTTTAGTGAATTATCCACCTCTTAATAAGCAGATTTAGGGAACTAAATCTATGCTAAGACAACGCGAATACGGTTAGCGAGATTTCACATTAACGACCGACAGCCTATTAATTGTAAATTCCTCTCTTAATGTCATTTCACCTAAACGCGATGTTTTTGCGGGGTAGCTAGTATTGGTTAAATATAATATTTGAGTGTAATTGTAGAGTGTGTTGGGTAGAGGAGGTGAAATGAGGATATCCATTTTGGAGTACCAGCTAACGTTTTATTTCCTTTTATTTTATTTATTTATCCTTTTATTTATTTTATTTTCCTTTTTATTTCGTTTTATTTATTTTTATTTTATTAACGTATTTCCTCAGTTTTTGAAACTGCTGGATATAAAAGACGTATACTATTTAGTGTGATTAAGTTTTAAATATTCTATCACTTAAAGAAATAATATAATTATTAGGAGTTCATACTTATTATACCTGTGTCAACACTATAGCTGTGATCAGCAGCTATGGGCCCTGTGTTTACAGGTCCAGTGGTGCGTCGTATTGCAGGGGGGTTCCTCTTTCTGAGTGCGGGGTGATGCACAAAAATGGTGGGAACAGCATCTGCTCTCAGTCTAGTCTTGCCCTGTTTGGTTTTGATGAACTGGTCTGCCTCAAAATGTGCCTGCAGAGTGATGTGAGTTTACTCCTCACACATGACAACTCAGTTTTGTCTACCCATATACATATCCCATAGTGGGTGAATACACAGTATTAGAGAACACTTACTGGATACGTATACACTCATTACACGTATAAAAAACAACCAAGGATGTGCAACAAGTTCAAATTCATATCACATCAATACTCATAATAATCATTTTCTCCTGTCTTTTTCTCCTCTCTCTTTAAGCCAAAGAACCATAGGGGATTCAATGGAGCCTGCAACTAAATAGCACCCTCACCCTGCACCCGAGTCTGTCTGGAGTCTTTGATTTTTTTTGTTCACTATTCTGTATTTTAATAAATCAGGCATTAAGCTTTCCAATAGTGTGTTTATTGTGAAAAGTGCAAATGCAGTGTTTGATGATTACCTCACATATATATTTGCTGTTGTAATCTTTAGTGAGGGTAAGATTGCTCCTGCTTAGTTGAGACAACCATTTTTTTCTCCTCTCAGTATCAGTGGGGAAACCATACATTTTTGCTCGATTGGAGCATCCCCATGCAACACAGCAAACCATGGTGGACACTACACAAACAACACGGAGGAAAGGACACAGAAAAACTGCTTGACATGATATTCATATTTGAGATTATTAGAGATTTATTTAATGAATTAATTGCTGTAAATAAGTGTGTATTAAAAAGACAAGATATATATATATATATATATATATATATATATATATATATATAATTTATCAATGTATTTTAATGTCATATACTGTCTGGATGTAAATGTAATGTGTTTTAATGTACCCTTTTAAAGCATATTTCTGCACAATGAAGTCAAAGAAAATTTTCCTTCTGTCAGAAAATGTACATTAGTCATTTAGATTACTTAGGTCACCAATACCTATCTACATATCTAATCTGAATTTCTCACCCCTTCCTGTCCCTCTAAATATATAAATGAACGTAATATATAACAATTATAAAACAATCAAAGCATTAAACAGCAATGTGCTCTAAAATTAGCCTAAAGTTGGTCGTTATATGTTCACAATAATCCTCAAATCGCAGTTCTGTCTCTGTGTTTATGCGCTCAAATTGAACTTCCTGGAACTATCTGAAGCCTCCGTGAATCACGTGACCATCAAGCGTTTTGAACTTCCGTTGTCGCGACTCTCTCTCTATACGGCTCTGGTTGCCACCAACCGCATATAATTTAGACAAGATCTCAATATTTTAGTTACTTCCACAGTGTTCCTGTTAGTGCTTTGCATTACCTCAAATGACTGAAGTATCAAAAGTATCGATATTTTGATTTGAAAATCGATTTTAGAACATAAAGACCTGGTATCGATAGAATCGATATTTCAGTATCGATCCGCGCATCACTAGCAGTAATAGACGTTTAAAAAAGACGTCGCTAAAACTTTCATTCTGGCTTTTCAGTGGACGTCTTTTGAACGTCTGACAAAGTGTCTTTGCTCGTGCTGGGAAATATTGAAATGGACCTTGAAAGTGACATACAAGTGTTTGAATTCCACAAGGTGTATGAACCCCGCAAACATGACGTTGTTCATCGCGCTGAAGCGCGGCGCACGCGAGGTCGTGCACCTCTCGAATTTTGTAACTTCGCGCGCGCCGCGCCTCAGCGCAATGAACAAAGTCATGTTTGCAGGGTTCAATTCAAGCGCTTGTACTAATATTTCCCAGCACGTTAAACTTAATTAAGTTAAATATTTATACATATACTCGAAATGATTCGAAATATTGCGCTTTTAATCACATTATTTAATGGTTGTTTATTTTCAAAACGCCCAATCTTAACGTCTTCACGTTCTCTCATGTTTCATCCTGGAATTACAAGAGGCTCGTATTTGTTAATGTAATACAAGTGAACTGTTCAGTCAGACAGATATTTGTTGTGAAACGAAGTAGTTACAATTTCAACATTTTCAAGTACTTTAGCCTAAATTGCAGCACTTTTCAAACCTGAATCACAAAGCAGCATGAAAATTCGTCAGGTAAGTGTTCATTCCCCTGTTTTGAGGGGTGTTTCTTTTATCAAACCCTCCAGAAAGTCGCGATGTTGCGATTTGCAACTTCAACGCAACTTCAAGCAAACCCCGCGAATTCAGGGCGGTGTTGCAACTTCAGCCAATCACCGCAACTTTCCCGCACATTTGACCAATCACTGATGTCGTCTTGATGTGACGTCGACAAACAAGCTCAAGAGGAGCAGACTGAAAGCAGCATGAGCGACGAAAATAACGGCAAAAATATCGGGAAAAGCAGTATCCCGGTACACTACATGAAAGCGGGGATAAACTGTCCAGATCCGACCCGCGAATTGATTATCTATGGCCCCCTGGATGATATTTAATTACTATTAGAACCGGCCCGCAGGCCACAGCCGCCCGATGGTGTTTTGCACGCACAAACACTACATTCCCCACAATGTAACGGTAGCCCGCGAAGTCACTGCAGCGCACGCAAGCGGCGAGGGTCTGAGATAAAGTTTATAAGTTTAAACTTTAAACTAGTGTTGCCACCTGTCCCGGTTTTCACGTGCCTGTCCCGGTTTTACCGGGCTGTCCCGGTTTGTCCCGGTTTTTCGTCTTTTTAATATTCGGTCAAAATATTCGGGCAAAAAAACTAGGTTAGTTCAAACCATGATTCAGACTGTTTCTGCACACTTTAAATCTGTTTTTTTTCTCGCTGTGTCCATTTTAAACCCCTCCGGTAACGTTTTACGTTAAGTTTACGTTCGCCACGCCGTGCTCAACAACTTACGTTCGCCACCCGATACCGATACTTCCAAACCGTTTGGGGGGGGTGGCAATACTTTTTACTTGAAATTATAATCCATTAATATAATAATTTATATTAATTATATTTTTGCTGGGGGGGGGGGGGGTGGCAATACTTTTTACTTGAAATTATAATCCATTAATATAATAATTTATATTAATTATATTTTTGCTGATGCTGGTCCAGCGTGTCCCGTGCCAGTGATTATGCCTCGTGCCAATGGTGGCACGCATGCCATAGGTTGCCGACCCCTGCTGTAGATGGTCAACCAGCTTCAGCTGTGGAAAATTCAATTAAAACAGGTGAATACACCACAATTAAGCCAACTACAGGAAAGTCTGATGTATGGAAGTCATATTCCATTGTAATTAATGGAGAGGGAAATCGGCTTGTTGTGATTGATATCAGAAAGTGTTGGTGTACGTCACCTGACGGCATGTGTTTGGACTGTGGTAAGAAATGGGACAGCGCAATCCATCGCTATATTGCTGTTTTAATAAATACATAAGAAAATTTCAAGTACTAAATCTAATTAATTCAATTCATATTAGGATTGCGGGCGGGGGCGACAGAAATGTGTATGTGGCGGGCGGGTGCGGGACTAAAACAAGCGATTTTTTGGCCGGTGCGGGCGGGAGTGGGACTAAAACAAGCAGTCCCGCGCAGACCTCTAAACTGCAGCAAAAGAATCGATATTTTCGCTGTGGTATCGATCCGATACCGATCCTCACCTTTGTATCGATACTATCGATATAAATATTGATCCACCCACCCCTAATGACAGTGTCCTTGTTTTTTGTCAGACCTAGGTGGCAACCCTACTTTAAACTGGGTTAAAAGTTTATTTATCTCTGATCCATATCTATGAGTTACTAGTTCGCTCTGGCGCCAACCACTGGCGATCGATCTCGATATAATACTTAATTTGTGTCCATTTTACAGGCCGCCCGGTAACAACTTACGTTCGCTAACCCCGCCACCCCCTCCAGGTTCAAATCTCACTTCAAGCGATCTTGAAAAGTTGGCAACCCTGAATAAATAGGTAAATAGATAATTAAAATGGACTACTAAATAGAGGAAACCATACAACATTTACTCCCTATTGTAATGTACTCACAAAAAAGCAATAACACACCGCAACTTCCATCGCAATTTTTTTGAAAAACACCCGAAACATCAAACATTTTAGCCTGCAACAATCACAAAAAAGGCCCGCGAAATCTTGGTGGGACTGTTTTATACTACCACATATAGTTTCGGACAACACTGCAAAGCGGAAAGTATAAAGCCTCCACCGCTCGCGGAGGTTCGCGCGAGGTGCACGCGGAGTCGAGCGCTATGGTCACTCAACCAGGCTTTAGCCCCCTTCGTTGAAATGTTCCAAAAGCACCACTTGCAAACCGGCTTGTTCATGTCCTTCAGTTTTCCATCTGTATCTGCTTCGAATCCAACAGCACTGCGTTTGCTTTAGCTGCCATATTAGCATTACAAACTGTCCTGTGCATTACGGCAGCTTGGGTGGGTCAAACGAAAGCGCATTTTATGTAAAAAGAATCGATACTTAAGGGAAACGAGTATTGTACCGTTTCAGAATGTTCAGTATCGATACGTATCGATATATCGATTTTTTTGACAACACTAGTGTGTGCGTATGTGTGTGTGTGTGTGTGTGTGTGTGTGTGTGTATGTGTGCGTGTGTTTGTGTGTGTGTGTGTGTGTATGTGTGCGTGCGTGTGTGTGTGTGTGTGTGTGTGTGTGTTCAATTTCAGTTCTATATTTGATGTGAATAATGTGGTAATGTGTACACATTCCTTGTCTTTTTTATGTCCTTATGATGTGTAGTGATGATATATACAGTGTGTGTGTGTATGTGTGTGTGTGTGTGTGTGTGTGTGTGTGCGTGCGTGTGTGTGTTTGTGTGTGTGTGGGGGGGCACCTCAGTGGAGCGGCTCCAGGCTGTGTTCACTGTGTTGCGCTCTTTTGGCGGTGTGAGCTCCCCACACAGCGACGCCTCCACCAGATTCGCCATGGTCCTCTCTCTGGACTTTAACCACAAAGGCCTTGTTGCTGCCGCTCAACTTCAGGTACCTTACAACAATTTTCTTTCTCTCCCCCTCCCCTCTCTCTCTTTCTCTCTCTCCCCTCCCTCTCTCTCTCCCCCTCCCCTCTCTCTCTCTCTATCTCTCTCACACACACATTTTGGTTACTCCATATTCTGTACTTTTGTCGTTGTTTTGCCTGGCAGACTCTGATGCTGGAGAGATGGAGGGTTTGCCGAAGGCCAGCGGGAGAGAGCAACTTCTTGATCTTCTCCCAGATGTTAGCTGGTCTTAGTTTGGAGATGAGGTCAGAGGACACTCTACTTTACTGGACAAGGCATACGTCTTGTGCTGGACTTCCAAAATATTTGACCATTGGCTTTTGATAATGGAGTGCTTACTTTTCTATATCATATAAATGGCACAATAGGCTACTAAAGAATGTCAGAGAGCTGGAATAGTCCTGAAGTGGCATCCATATTAAGTGCTGTACCACACCCACCCTGCTCAATGTTCTGGAAACTTATCAATTTAATAATAAGACCAGACATGATGTTTTAAAACTATTGTAATGGACTGACATGACAAGCATTATGTATGACCAGGTTCACCGTTTGCCTGTAAAACTGGCCCGTCGTGTGTTCAGTGGAACTCAAGGTCACTTTGAGTGAGGCACAGACTTGGCCGACATCCTGCCCTTGTGCCCAGAGAACTTGGATCTGTAACAGAACCCACCACAAGCTTGAAGGATTGATGGGCGAAAGTCGTTTCCTTTTTTAACGTGTGGGTCTGTGGTGTCTCCACTCCAGGAGCGATCTCCAGTTGCACCAGCTGCCCGAGACCAACTCGTTCGGCATCACCTGCCCCACCAAGGTAGGAGAGGAGGAACGTGATGAGGACAAAAGAGAAACAAACTCACTTTTGCACATTGCTGAAGTGCTTTACACCAAAGTAACAGCAGTGATGGAAAGTCCTTCAGAATTATTCATCCTGGTTCATTTTCATATCAGTGTTCCTCAGTGGAGTATGGTCCATTTTAAAAATGCAGTTGTTAGGTTGAACTTCATGTGGGCGCTGTTTCATTCTGCCCACAGGTGGATGAGAAGCAGAGGGCCACGGTGGACTTTGGAAGGCTCCTGGCCGCCATGAACACGCTTGGGTTCTCTGCTGATGAGCAGCGAGCTATCTGGCACGTTCTAGCCGGGATATACCACCTGGGCATAGCGGGGGTGTGCAAAGGTTAGTCTGCTTTTTTCATTGATGTGATGTGTGACTTTAACTGACTTTAACTTAACATTGGCAGCTGTACTTGTTAATAAATGTGGGGAAAAAACTTAAATGTTTTATTTCCTGTCCTCCCCTACTCCTCTGCTGCTCCAGTGGGAAGAAAACAGTTCATGAGTTTTGACAGTGCACAGGTCGCTAGTGCTGTTTTGGGCTGTGAGGGAGATGATCTCCACACTGCTGTCTTTAAACATCACCTCAGGCAGTTACTGCAGAGAGCCACAGGGGGCACTAAAGAGCGAAACATGCTGGATGAACAAGGGGAAGGTCAGGTTACTGGTTATATATTTTATAGTGTATTATATATTTTTTGACATTTTATAATATTATACTATATTTTTAGTCTAGCAGTGTTTGTGATCAATGTACTCATGTGGTGAGTTTTATTTTTACAGAGTATGAATTGACACAGAGTATAAATTGACTAAAATACACTAAAATGTCTAAAATGTGAATTATTCCACCGACAGAGTTGCAATATATACATTTAGGTAATGCAGCATTTCCTTGAACTGTAATGTAAATTTGGGCTGTTTTATGGTTTAGGTCCTAAACTCACTGCAGCTCAGTGTGTGGATGGCATGGCTTCTGGTCTCTATGAAGAACTGTTTACTGCCATTGTGTCTCTTATTAACAGGTGCGCCCGCACACACACACACACACACACACACACGCACACGCGCACACGCACACACACACGCACACACACACACACACACACACACACTCGCACTCGCACACGCACACACACACACACACACACACACATACACACACACACACACACTCACGCACGCACACACAAGCCTGGCCTCTCCCGTCGGCCGGTCGTCTGACACTTTTCCCTCTGGCTTTCCACCACAGAGCCCTGTGCTCCAAGCAGCTGACGCTGGGCTCCGTGATGGTGGTCGACACCCCAGGACTGCGTAACCCCCGGCATGGGGGAGAGGAGCGGGCGGCCGGCTTCCCCGAGCTCTGCCACAACTACCTCCAGGAGAGGCTTCTGGAGCACTGCTTCACCCAGACCTTCAGTGCTGCCCTCCATAGATATGCACAGGCACGTGGGGGCCCCCGCCGGGCAGCACGTGGGGGTGGGGGTGGAGGCGCTGCCAGGGCTGATGGGAGAGGGTTATCGATGCATCTGCTCTCTGTGTGCAGGAGAGCATGGACGTTGAGTTCGAGGCCCCGGAGCGGAGCCCGAGAGAGGTGGTGTGTGCTATAGACCAACCGGGCCTCCAGGTAGACGTGTCTCCTCCCCATACAGGGTAGCATGTTCAGCTTAGAGTTCATGGTGATAAAGCATGGTTTGTCTTTGATGTTCTGAATCTCTCTCTCTCCGTGCATCTCTGTTTCTGTGTGTGTGTGTGTGTGTGTGTGTGTGTGTATGTGTGTGTGTGCATGCTCAGCTGCGAGGACCTGAAGGTGACTCTCGTGGGCTCCTCTGGGTTCTAGATGAAGAGATAGTCACTCCCGGTTCTTCGGAGAATGTGGTTCTTCAGAGGATATGCCAGTATTTTGGAGATACAGGTCCTCTCACCCTGTCACAGAACACTTTAATAGAAATCCACTCATTCAGCGCAGTGACTAAAAACAGCTCTCCCCTCTGCCCATCCTGTATAACAGCTCAATGCTCTCTCTCTCTCTCGCTAACTTTAGTACGTCAGTGTGAACAGCCTCTTCAGTGTGAGATTGCTCATCTAATGGGGTCTGACCCTATCCGCTATGACCTATCCGGCTGGTTTGGTCTGGTGCAGAACAACCCCTCCGCCCTCAACGCCATCTCTATACTGCAGAACTCCTCCAAGTAGAAATACAATCTCAGTATATATATATATATATATATACACATACAGACTGTATATATACACACATGCAATACATTTAGCTGGTAATTAATAGCTCTCTCTCTCTCTCTCTCTCTCTCTCTCTCTCTCTCTCTCTCTCTCTCTCTCTCTCTCTCTCTCTCTCAGTGGTGCAGTGAAGGCTCTGTTCGGCCCCCGGGCCTCTGTGCCGGCCCTGTGCCGGTCCCTGGGCGGCGTGGAGGGTGGCTCCCAGCGTTCCCTGGAGCGTAGCGGCATGGTGCGGAAGACCTTCTGTGGGGGGATGGCAGCCATCCGGAGGAACTCACGCTGTATTGCCATCAAGCTGCAAGCGGTGAGGGCTACATCTCGCTGTAGCTGGACACCATGGCAACACGGCCATCTGCCGCTCGTCCATTTTAGAAAGTGTGGTTTTTCTCTCCCTGTTCTCTCGTGTTCTCTCTCTCTCTGTCTATGTCAGTGTTTCTCTGTCTAACTCTGTCAGTGCTTCTCTGTCTCACCTCTGTCTCGATCTCTCATACAGGATGCTCTGGTGAACCTCATTCGTCGGTCTCAGCCCGTCTTCCTGCAGTGTCTCACTGCGAGAACAGATGGAGGTGGCTTTGATGTCCCCGCTCTGCGCATACAGCTGCAATCCACCCACCTGCTACCTGCTTTGCAGCTGTACCGCATAGGTCTCACACACACACACACACACACACACACACACACACACACACACATACACACGATCACACACAATCACACACACACACACGCGCGCACACACACACACACACACACACACACACACACACACACACATACACTCACACACACTCACACACACACACACACATACACACGATCACACACAATCACACACACACACACACACACACACATACACGCGCGCACGCACACACACACACACACACACACACATACACGCACACACTCACAAGCAACTACCACAGCACCAACCTTTAGGAATGATAAATATGCATATTGGCATTTTAAACTACAATCCCCATAATCCTCAGCTCACATGTGGTTTATGTGTGCTCATATTCCAAGGCTACCCAGAACACATGTCTCTGAGCGACTTCCGCTGCCGCTTCCAGGCCTTGTCTCCTCCTGTGATGAAACGCTATGGCTCAGTCTTCATTACGCCAAACGAGAGAAAGGTCTGAATCTCCACACACAGAGATGCACCTCACACACCTACACACAAACCACACACACACACACACACACACACACACACACACACACACACACACACAACATTCTTCACAAGTTTTTTTTCTTTACCCAGCTTATATTGATGTGTCCTTGTTGACATTAACATTTCCAGTACAATGGGCCACTGAATTCATTGTACTCACAATTATCTGTTCATTATAGGCTGTGGAGGAATTATTGACTGAGCTGGACCTGGACAAGAAGAGCATTGTTTTAGGGACGACCAAGGTGAGACACTACATTAGTACAAACCTTGTGGAGTCAGGGGGTCACACACTGGTGTTTGTGTGCTCACAGGTGTGTGTGTGTGTGTGTGTGTGTGTGTGTGTGTGTGTATATGTGTGTGTATGTGGGTTCGTGTGTGTGTGTGTGTATGTGTGTGTGTGGGTTTGTGTGTGTGTGTGTGTGTGTGGGTTTGTGTGTATGTGTGGGTTTGTGTGTGTGTGTGTGTATGTGGGTTTGTGTGTGTGTGTGTGTGTGTGTATGTGTGTGTGGGTTTGTGTGTGTGTGTGTGTGTATGTGTGTGTGTGGGTTTGTGTGTGTGTGTGGGTTTGTGTGTGTGTGTGGGTTTGTGTGTGTGTGTGTGTGTGTGTGTGTGTATGTGTGTGTGTGTGTGTGTATGTGTGTGCGTGTGTGTGTGTGTGTGTGTGTGTGATAGGTGTTCATGAAGCGTGGTGTGTTGAGCTCTCTGGACGTACAGAGGAATGGTCTGGTCAGCAGTTGGTTGGTGCACATGCAGGCCGCCTGTCTCGGCCACCTGGCACGCCAGAGGTACCGTCGCCTGAAGGTGAGGCAGATACTGCAGCCATGCATTCTGGGACTGTGGAGGACCTGTCATGGAATGGCGTGTTTTTTTTTATTTATTATATAACAAGGTTTAAATGGTAAAAGCAGATAACATTATGAATGAAACCACTAGCTTAATCTGTCCATTACACCAGCATGCTCTCTGTTATGACTGTAGAAATTGAAACATATTAATTTTACAGCGTCCTGTGATAAGAAGAGAGGCAGTCTCATCTCATGCATGGTGATGTCAAAGGATGTGTGTGCTGGCAACAGCCTAAGCAGCTGTTTATGGCTGTTCTGAGATCAGGTGCAGCAGATGGCGGTGAGCTGTATCCAGAGAAATGTACGCGTTCTCACCGCAGTGGCAACATGGAGCTGGTGGAAGCTGATGTGTAAAGTGCGCCCCCTACTGGATGTTAATATGGTTGACCACAGGATACGGGCCAAAGAGGTACACAACAGCTTTTAAAACACACACATTTCAAAACAATGTACAGACACTTTACAATGTCGTACAGATTCCTTTACAATGATGTACAGACTCTTTACAATGATGTACAGACTCTATACAATGATGTACAGACTCTATACAATGATGTACAGACTCTATACAATGACGTACAGACATTTTACAATGATGTACAGACTCTATACAATGATGTACAGACTCTTTACAATGACGTACAGACATTTTACAATGATGTACAGACTCTATACAATGATGTACACTCTTTACAATGACGTACAGACTCTTTACAATACAGTTTTTTGCAGACGCTAAGACCCAATTTCTGAAACTATGTCTCTTTTGTCGAAACTTAACACACAGCAGCCAATGCTACACACACAACAGGCAAAACATCTCACACTTTTGGAAAAAACACACACTTCAACCAAAACATTTGCAACTCTTGCCAAACCCATATTTTTGCATCTAAACACTACACACAAATATCAGATGATTAGTCTTTAATACTAAGTCTTAGATTAGTCTTTAGTGACTACACACTGAAGTGACAAATGGAAAACACTACTACCATGTGTTTGAGTGTTTGTAGTCTGCTGTGAAGGTCTGTCAGAGGTCTCACATATACATGAATATTCACAAATATTGAGGTTATTTCTGCATATTCAGTACATTTACACCATAAAGTAAAACACAATTACAAGGGGAAGGTTTTCTTTTGGTTTTGCATGAACACTACAGCAACACATGCTGTATATACTGTAAACTCATGAACAACAAAAACAACAAAAAAAGAAAAACAAAAAGGCAAAATAACCTCAATCTTCCTCCATCACCTGCACCAGAATGTATTTGCACTGGTGGGGTTGGCAACTATGGAAGTTTTTCTGTCTCAATATTCAAATGAAAATGCAGGCCCGTAGCCAGGGGGGATCGAAGGGTTCGTTCGATCCCCCCCCCCCTCCCCCCCGCCCCCGCACCCTCCCTCCGTACACACATGCCCCTCAAGATAGGTAGGCTATTCAATGAATGAATTGTTAATCTCCGGTGAATATACAGACAAACAAATAAGGACAGCAACAACAAACTCACAACAAACTTAACAGTGTTGCCAACTCTCACGCAATGATCGTGAGACACGCGCATTTGACCGTTTTCGCACGCTCTCACGCCATACATCCGATTTCTCACGCTGAAAAAAATCTAGTTTATTTATCTTCGATCTACATCTATGATTCGGGTTTCCATCCAAACCTTTCGAAAAAATAATGCTCAATTTCCAAGTTTCGGCAGAAAAAAAATGTGAATTAAGCCTTGTTTCCATTCATTACAGTTATGCGAATAAACTTTAGATCACGTGAGAGGACGCCAAACAATAGTGGTTTTACGTCCATCTGGCATTTACGCATTTTTGCACGTTGAGGTTGTGAAACATTTTTTTCTTTTTCTTTTCTTTACATGGAGAAGTTCAATTCAATTTTGCTCTCTCCAGAACTGTTTTTGTATGCATTTGCCATCTTTACATCGCGATCATGTACAGAACCACTTGACTTGAGGCATGATACGTCATCGTTTATGCGAAAAACTGGCTTGCTCACTGGGGGCTAGGACTCGGCACTTGTAAAGCTGCTTTGTGACAACAACTGTTGTAAAAAGCGCTATATAAATAAAATTTGATTGATTGATTGAAAAACCCTTTTCCATCCAGTTTTTACGAATTTTGGCGATGCGATAGTCTAACTTTTCCACCTCCTCCTAGCGTAAACATTTTTTTGCGATATTTGGGGCTATTTTCGAATTTTGGTCTTTTTCCATCCAGCTTTTTTCATGCGCATTTTCAAAATGCGCAAAAACTCGGTGGATGGAAAACCCACTGAGTTACTAGTTCGCTCTGGCGCCAACCACTGGCGATCGATCGCTATAGGCGCAGCATAGAGCAAACATATAAGACACAACCCCCCCCCCCCCCCCCCCCCCCTCACTCCACTTTTGGGGGAAAAAGATCCCCCCCATCACAATGCTGGCTACGGGCCTGAAATGTAATGCGCATTTGCATTTACATGTTCTACTCATACAAGCAACTTTGAGCTCAAAATTCAAATTCAAATGCAATAACTCCATTTTTATTTGCAATTGTTCCACTCATACAAGCAACTTTGAGCTCAAAATTCAAATTCAAATGCAATAACTCCATTTACATTTGCAATGTGATGGACAATCCGTGTATCATTCGTTCATTTGATATTCAACTTAAAATCAAAATCGGAAAATCAAAAAACCATTCATTATTTTGTTTTTCGTTTTGAATATAAAAACAAAAAAACAAACCAGGCTTGTATTTTTCAGTTTTTTATTTGATGATCCAAACAAAAATAGCAAAATAAAAAAACGGGTTCGGAGCCGAACTTGATTTTGATTTTTTAACTTGACCCATTTGTGTGCCCCGGAAGTTACTGATATGTTTATTCTTCGTGGTCTTCGTTTGTGCGGGAGTGCGCTGCAGTGTTACTTGTTCTACTCTGAGCCTAAACATTGGAACATAGTCTATATTGGTATAGACAACGTGACCATATTGGAACCACATTCTAGATTAATTAAATATTTATTTGAAGGTGGCAAGACGCCTGCAGAGATTTCGTGCACGTTGCAGCAAATGGATATCCAGTGATGATCCGGTGTTAATATTTGTCATTGTGTTTTGTAGTGTTCGTTTACTTTAGTCTCTGCTGTGTTTTCTGTGCCTTGTATTATTTATATAAACGTGTTTTCCTTTCATAATCGCTGTGGTCCTTTATATTCCTTCGTGAGTGTTTCTGTGAAGTGTGTTCTGTATGCCTTGTAAGTTGCGCACTCTCCGTGTGGGCGCGGTTCACTTAGAGCTAGGGTGACCAGACGTCCTCTTTTTCCCGGACATGTCCTACTTTTGAGACCTAAAAAATGTCCGGGGGGAATTTGTTCGACTGCCTCAAACAGAATACATGTACAGTGCAAAAGTGTTTACAAGTGAAAGCACGTGTGTCCGCCGGTTCTACGGCGATGAAACGAAAGTGTACGTTTACGGAGGAGTTAAAGAGAAAAAACGTTCGACACACACACCATCCACCTAAATCATTCACCGATACACCGATGACCCCCACCCAGTACAAAAGGTGTCCTCCTTTTCAGAAACCCAACTCTGGTCACCCTACTAGAGGAGACTAGCTCCGTTAAAGTATGTGCCAGCCCTTTATCGCGATTGTGTCCAACCCACCACGTTACACAGATATTGGTATATTATTTATTTCAGTAATTCCATTCAAAAGATGAAACTTGTATATTATACTCATTCGTTGCACGCCGACTGATATATTTAAGAAAATTTGAATATTGTGAAAAGGTTCAATATTGAAGACAATATTAAATAGCTAATGAACTAAAACTGGTCTCTCAGTCTAGTTCTGTATGCTAGACAGTCATGGGAAAGAAAAACAAGTAGTTATATATATTAAGTGCATCCTAAACAACAACCTACAACTCTTATTACAGGTGCTGTTCATAAAATAAGAATATTATGAAAAGCTATTGAAATAATTAGATAAAAACTCACCACCACTATTAGGTAAGAGGTAGAAATACTCATATCTGAGTTGTAGGTTGCTGGTCATCATGGGCTTAATGTAATACAACTTGTTTGGTGCTGTTCTGATGGACCGTTTAAAAGCTATTGAAATTAAAAGATAAAAACTCACCACCACTATTAGGTAAGAGGTAGAAATACCCATATCTGACTTATAGGTTGTTGCTTAGGATTGCGCTTAATATATAATAGCTTGTTTTATGATCTTATGATGCACCATTTAAAAGCTATTGACATAATTAGACAAAAACTGACCTCCACAAATTGGTGCAAGGTAGAAATACCCATATAAATGTGCCATATTTTGTCAATTGTGATTTTTTTTCACCGCGATCGAAATTTGTCCTCCACTTTTTACCCATCTGTGCAGTTAGAACACACACACACTAGTGATTACTAGGGGGCTGTGGTGCACACGTGCCCAGAGCAGTGGGCAGCCCGGCACCCGGGGAGCAGTTGGGGTTGGGTGCCTTGCTCAAGGGCACCTCAGTCATGGCCTCAAGCCTGGGAATCAAACCCACGACCCTCCGGTCACAAGACCAGTTCCCTACAATCAGGCCATGACTGCCCGTTGTATTACAAGTTGTATTACACAAAGTGCATCCTAAATAACAACTATATACTTTGTGTAATACAACTTGTTTGGTGGTCTTATGATGGACCATTGAAAAGATATTGAAATTATTGAAAAGAAAAAAAAACAGAGTGCGCAGTGCTCTGGGGCCTTTACTACCGCCACTTGCGTCCGTGTTAACGTAATTTGTAGACGGTGCCTTAGACGTCGTAGCGGTCACAATAGTACATTTTAAATAAAATGTTGTATACAACTTAAATATGTATATTCCTGGCGTAAACAAAGTTGTAGATATTTATTTTGCACATTTGGGCACTTATTATTGAAGAAAGAATTCCGAATATGCAAACGTGAAACCAACTTTACCGCAGTCAAACGAAGACCACGAAGAACAACTTCCGGGGCACACAAATGGGTCGAGTTAAAAAATCAAAATCAAGTTCGGCTCCGAATCCGATTTTTAATTTAGCTAGTTTTGTTTGGATCATCAAATAAAAAACTGAAAAATACAAGCCTGATTTGTTTTTTTGTTTTTATATTCAAAACGAAAAACAAAATAATGAACTGTTTTTTTGATTTTCCGATTTTGATTTTCAGTTGAATATCAAATGAACGAATGATACACGGATTATGGACATCCATTCACATTTCATTTACACATACATTTTGATGCTTTATATGTGTCTTTATTGAAATGAAAATGTATTTCCCGATTTGAATTAACAAGTTCATGTGATCATGCAAAGGTTGTTTCAAAATTATAATTAAAATGCTATTCGCTTAATATGCTTTGCATTTCGTGATAACACATTTGAAACGTAATTTTCAACCTCACCACCAGAATCCGTGTATCATTCGTTCATTTGATATTCAACTGAAAATCAAAATCGGAAAATCAAAAAAACAGTTCATTATTTTGTTTTTCGTTTTGAATATAAAAACAAAAAAACAAATCAGGCTTGTATTTTTCAGTTTTTTATTTGATGATCCAAACAAAACTAGCTAAATTAAAAATCGGATTCGGAGCCGAACTTGATTTTGATTTTTTAACTCGACCCATTTGTGTGCCCCGGAAGTTGTTCTTCGTGGTCTTCGTTTGACTGCGGTAAAGTTGGTTTCACGTTTGCATATTCGGAATTCTTTCTTCAATAATAAGTGCCCAAATGTGCAAAATAAATATCTACAACTTTGTTTACGCCAGGAATATACATATTTAAGTTGTATACAACATTTTATTTAAAATGTACTATTGTGACCGCTACGACGTCTAAGGCACCGTCTACAAATTACGTTAACACGGACGCAAGTGGCGGTAGTAAAGGCCCCAGAGCACTGCGCACTCTGTTTTTTTTTCTTTTCAATAATTTCAATATCTTTTCAATGGTCCATCATAAGACCACCAAACAAGTTGTATTACACAAAGTATATAGTTGTTATTTAGGATGCACTTTGTGTAATACAACTTGTAATACAACGGGCAGTCATGGCCTGATTGTAGGGAACTGGTCTTGTGACCGGAGGGTCGTGGGTTTGATTCCCAGGCTTGAGGCCATGACTGAGGTGCCCTTGAGCAAGGCACCCAACCCCAACTGCTCCCCGGGTGCCGGGCTGCCCACTGCTCTGGGCACGTGTGCACCACAGCCCCCTAGTAATCACTAGTGTGTGTGTGTTCTAACTGCACAGATGGGTAAAAAGTGGAGGACAAATTTCGATCGCGGTGAAAAAAAATCACAATTGACAAAATATGGCACATTTATATGGGTATTTCTACCTTGCACCAATTTGTGGAGGTCAGTTTTTGTCTAATTATGTCAATAGCTTTTAAATGGTGCATCATAAGATCATAAAACAAGCTATTATATATTAAGCGCAATCCTAAGCAACAACCTATAAGTCAGATATGGGTATTTCTACCTCTTACCTAATAGTGGTGGTGAGTTTTTATCTTTTAATTTCAATAGCTTTTAAACGGTCCATCAGAACAGCACCAAACAAGTTGTATTACATTAAGCCCATGATGACCAGCAACCTACAACTCAGATATGAGTATTTCTACCTCTTACCTAATAGTGGTGGTGAGTTTTTATCTAATTATTTCAATAGCTTTTCATAATATTCTTATTTTATGAACAGCACCTGTAATAAGAGTTGTAGGTTGTTGTTTAGGATGCACTTAATATATATAACTACTTGTTTTTCTTTCCCATGACTGTCTAGCATACAGAACTAGACTGAGAGACCAGTTTTAGTTCATTAGCTATTTAATATTGTCTTCAATATTGAACCTTTTCACAATATTCAAATTTTCTTAAATATATCAGTCGGCGTGCAACGAATGAGTATAATATACAAGTTTCATCTTTTGAATGGAATTACTGAAATAAATAATATACCAATATCTGTGTAACGTGGTGGGTTGGACACAATCGCGATAAAGGGCTGGCACATACTTTAACGGAGCTAGTCTCCTCTAGTAGGGTGACCAGAGTTGGGTTTCTGAAAAGGAGGACACCTTTTGTACTGGGTGGGGGTCATCGGTGTATCGGTGAATGATTTAGGTGGATGGTGTGTGTGTCGAACGTTTTTTCTCTTTAACTCCTCCGTAAACGTACACTTTCGTTTCATCGCCGTAGAACCGGCGGACACACGTGCTTTCACTTGTAAACACTTTTGCACTGTACATGTATTCTGTTTGAGGCAGTCGAACAAATTCCCCCCGGACATTTTTTAGGTCTCAAAAGTAGGACATGTCCGGGAAAAAGAGGACGTCTGGTCACCCTAGCTCTAAGTGAACCGCGCCCACACGGAGAGTGCGCAACTTACAAGGCATACAGAACACACTTCACAGAAACACTCACGAAGGAATATAAAGGACCACAGCGATTATGAAAGGAAAACACGTTTATATAAATAATACAAGGCACAGAAAACACAGCAGAGACTAAAGTAAACGAACACTACAAAACACAATGACAAATATTAACACCGGATCATCACTGGATATCCATTTGCTGCAACGTGCACGAAATCTCTGCAGGCGTCTTGCCACCTTCAAATAAATATTTAATTAATCTAGAATGTGGTTCCAATATGGTCACGTTGTCTATACCAATATAGACTATGTTCCAATGTTTAGGCTCAGAGTAGAACAAGTAACACTGCAGCGCACTCCCGCACAAACGAAGACCACGAAGAATAAACATATCAGTAACTTCCGGGGCACACAAATGGGTCAAGTTAAAAAATCAAAATCAAGTTCGGCTCCGAACCCGTTTTTTTATTTTGCTATTTTTGTTTGGATCATCAAATAAAAAACTGAAAAATACAAGCCTGGTTTGTTTTTTTGTTTTTATATTCAAAACGAAAAACAAAATAATGAATGGTTTTTTGATTTTCCGATTTTGATTTTAAGTTGAATATCAAATGAACGAATGATACACGGATTCACCAGGCTAAAAAGATGTCAATATTCAAACGTTAATGGAGAAATAGCGCCACCCCTGTTTGCAATAACATTACGATACCAACAGCGCTAAAACTGTGTCAAAATGCATCTTGAAAATGCAATCCGAGCAGATTGCATTTTCATTTCCATGGTCTTCCACTATAGTCAAATTATAGTCAAATTAGATCCCATCAGCCTTCCAATCAGATTCCACCTCCCTCCACTTTATTCAGCCAATCGGGTTCCCCTTTCCACCTCAGGGAGCCAATCAGGACGGGACTAAAGCACGCTCAGCACAGAGCCATATAGTTTCTGGCTCTGCAGTACAGGAGTTTTTGGTCTTGATTTATGATCCCTAATGCCTGGTTCACACTGCACGACTTTTCAGTCGTCAGGTTTTTGTGCCGTTCGCACTACACGACTGGTTGTGCTGTAATCGCGAGTCTTTCAGTTGTTGTGGCTTTCACACTACATGACTGATTGGCAACGCGGGCTCACGAATTAAACGACTGGGGAATCGCCGACTCATCTGGCTGCCGTCCAAAAACACGAGAACACGAAAACAAAACTCTCAGCAACACCACATAAAGAAAAAAACAATGTACATGTACTCCACATTTTCGTTATTATTATTTTTTTTACCGTTTAACCACTCCATAGTCCCAAGTTGCCAGAATTATTTCGTCTCTCCGTTGCAGTGAACATAGATATAATCAATCGCACTATAAGTGCTGTCACAATAACTTAAACACAGTGTTGTAGTAAAGTTGTAAGAAAGGTGAGGATTTTGTGTGTTTGCTGGGTTACTGTTTTGAAAGCATTCTTGAAAGTTTTTTACATTCTTCAGAGATATCTTCAGCGGTGCCGCGGTTCTCTCTCCGCGTTCCCATTGGCTGTAGCTAGACGCTGCTGCCGACTCAGTCGCCGACTGGGCTAGATATTAAACATGCTAGATATCTGCCGGTCGTCTGCGATGAGTCGACGAGCGTCTTTCAGCAGTTCACACTACACGACTGAGCGCGACTGAGCGAGCGCCGAGTGATCGCCGATTTGCCTCCGACCACAGTTTCTGTCGACCACAGTTTCCGACCACAGTTTCTACAAAAAACAGTCGGCGACTGAAAAACCAGCCTAAAATCGTGTAATGTGAACCGGGCATAAGGTGTAGTTTGAGACCTAGGCAAACTATAACGTAGAGGAAAAGAACTCGTACGAAAGACAGACCAAATAATAAAAACGTAAACTGAACACTCGATTAAACAAACACAATCTATGAACCCCAAAGGTATAGTCTGACTAGGGAAAGGCATGAAACGTAGACAACGAAAGCTTATACTATAAGGACTTACCAAGGCATGAAAACATAAGGACCACTCGACTCAAACAAGGACAATCTATGAACCCACAATGTGTAGTATGGAGTGAGATTACGGTCTTTAATATGAGAGCGCAAAGATAAGATTCAATCAAGCAAGTCAGACACACTGAGCACGCAAAATCAAGAAAACCGAGCGCTGTTAAGTGCGCTCACTTCCCTGTTTTCAGCGCGCGTTTCAGTTTTTTGCTCGCTTCTAAAATTTCTGCTCGCGTCTTGATTACAAGTACGTTAAAGATCAAAGCTTGGTAGAGGATTACCTGCGGGTTCAGGTAATTATGCCGCGTCTGTGGCATTAACCACACTAAACAGGGACGCTGGGGGATTCTAGATAACATCACTCATCGAGGCATTACCGCTTTATAACTTTAAAAATACGACAGCACAAATGTTTATTTAAATAAACCAGCATTAACGAGCAGAAATGGTTTTCTGTTTCTGATCACACGAGAGGCTTCACGGAGGTCGGCCGTTCTACCGCCGTAGTTTGAGGCACACAGTTGCTCTGCCACAGCGCTCAATTTGGCAATAACAGTCACATCAGCGCCAGATAAGGCTGATATGTCTGCCACTTGATCGATTAACATTTCACACTAATGTAGTGTAAATTCACCATAAGGACTCGTCTGCTACCGTTTGAATTAATCTAATGAGCGCTTCTGTGACCATGTCTAAAAAAAACTCGCCTGTACTGCTGCGCTGTAGTCCCGTCCTGATTGGCTGCCCGATGTGGAAAGCTGTGGAACCTGATTGGCTGAATAAAGTGAAGCCGTGGAATCTAATTTGACTATAATTTGACTATAGTGGAAGACCATGGAAATGAAAATGCAATCTGCTCGGATTGCACTTTCAAAATGCATTTTGACACAGTTTGAGCGCTGTTGGTATCGTAATGTTATTGCAAACAGGAGAGGCGCTATTTCTCCATTAACGTTTGAATATTGACATATTTTTAGCGTGGTGGTGAGGTTGAAAATTAAGTTTCAAATGTGTTATCACGAAATGCAAAGCATATTAAGCGAATAGCATTTTAATTATAATTTTGATACAACCTTTGCATGATCACATGAACTTGATAATTCAAATGGGAAATACATTTTCATTTCAATAAAGACACATATAAAGCATCAAAATGTATGTGTAAATGAAATGTGAATGGATGTCCATCACATTGCAAATGTAAATGGAGTTATTGCATTTGAATTTGAATTTTGAGCTCAAAGTTGCTTGTATGAGTGGAACATGTAAATGCAAATACGTATTACATTTTCATTTGAATATTGATACAGAAAAACTTCCATAGGCAACCACCTCCATGCCAAAAATAATTCAACAGCAATAAAGAGTTTGGTGGCGGTGAAGCACAACAAATCGTGGTTGATCAGTGAACCAGTTTGTACTTGAGCAGCCCGGTGCAAACTTATGTTGTCCCAGACGACAACAAACCTGGACTGTTCTGGTTCATCCCCCTGGTGATGGAGGATGAGTGTGTTGTGCTCTGTGTTGAAGAAGGTGATGATGTGCACAGTGTTGTAGGGACCACACTGGCTGTAGGGGTTCACACTGGCCCAGTCCAGATAGACTCACTGAATGGATGTTGCTGTTGTTTGCTCTGACCATATCGACGATGGTCTCTTTCTGTTCTGAGGTGGATAGCCGCCCACCAAGGGGTAGTCTAGTACATGATGTAGTATGTATAGAGGGGTAGTCTAGTACATGATGTAGTATGTATAGAGGGGTAGTCTAGTACATGATGTAGTATGTATAGAGGGGTAGTCTGGTACATGATGTAGTATGTATAGAGGGGTAGTCTAGTACATGATGTAGTATGTATAGAGGGGTAGTCTAGTACATGATGTAGTATGTATAGAGGGGTAGTCTAGTACGTGATGTAGTATGTATAGAGGGGTAGTCTAGTACGTGATGTAGTATGTATAGAGGGGTAGTCTAGTACATGATGTAGTATGTATAGAGGGGTAGTCTAGTACATGATGTAGTATGTATAGAGGGGTAGTCTAGTACGTGATGTGGTATGTATAGAGGGGTAGTCTAGTACATGATGTAGTATGTATAGAGGGGTAGTCTAGTACGTGATGTGGTATGTATAGAGGGGTAGTCTAGTACATGATGTAGTATGTATAGAGGGGTAGTCTAGTACGTGATGTAGTATGTATAGAGGGGTAGTCTAGTACATGATGTAGTATGTATAGAGGGGTAGTCTAGTACATGATGTAGTATGTATAGAGGACAGGTCCACTTATCTGTTCTCATTTTGAAATGTCTGGATGATGCTACAGTGTAGCAGCACAAATAAAGTTGGACTCTTTGCCTCCAGAAAACCCAACGCATGCTTGACCACTTGGTCAACCAGAGTGGCTCTGATCTCATCCATTATGGTTGCTCATCCTCTTCCTCATTCTCGTACTCTTCATTATCTCTATGCAGTATTACAGACTCTTTACAATGACGTACAAACTCTTTACAATAGACAGCATGCTCCCAAGCCACCTGTTTTCAATCCTAAATTGTTCATTAAAAATGTTACATTACAAGCTTTGTTCAGTCTGTGAGTCTCAATGTTTGCATGCTACAGGACGAGATCAGCGGTCTACGAAGGCGACTGGAGAAGTCTGAGAAAGAGCGAAATGAACTGAGACAGACAGCAGACAACCTGGAGACTAAGGTGTGATTCCTGTTTGTTAATGAAGAGTCCTTAATGAATGAACTACAGTAACTGCAATGCTAATGCATTCTGTTTGTGTGTGTGTGTGTGTGTGTGTGTGTGTGTGTGTGTGTGTGTGTGTGTGTGGGTGTGTCTGCATGTGTGTGTATGTGTGTGCATCTGTGTGTGTGTGTGCATGTGTGTCTGTGTGTGTGTATGTGTGTATTTGTGTGTGTATGTGTGTGTGTGTGTATGTATGCATGACTGCTTGCTCAGGTAACGGCCGTGGTGTCTGAGCTGAGTGATGAGAGGTTTCGAGGAGACGCGGTGAGCCAGGCCTTAGACACAGAGAGAGCAGAGAGACTCCGCCTCACCAAGGAAAACAGGGATTTGCAGGTGACTTCAGGCCCTTCTGTTTCCTTCCCGTCTCTCCTCTGCCTCGGTGTATAATAACTGCAGGTCTCAGAGAGGAATCCTCCTCCCCACATTGCTGACATGGCTGAATTAAAGCTCCTCAAAGTATGAAGGGTGTAAATGGTAACGGATGTAAGATCTGATGCACTGTTGTCAGTGTATTTACATTCAACAATATTTTAAGGAAAAATGCTAAAATGCTGTGATTAGACCATGAGAAAATACTGCAGTACATGTGTGTTTTGTGTGTCTAAGGTGAGTGTAAACAGCTTCAAAGTGTGTGTAGTTTGTGTTTAAGATGAGTGTAAACAGCTTTAAAGTGTGTGATGTGATGTGTGTTTAAGATGAGTGTAAACAGGTTTAACGTGTGTGTGGTGTGTGTTTAAGATGAGTGTAAACTGCTTTAAAGTGTGTGGTGTGTGTTTTAGGCACGATTAGATCAGAGTAAAACTACGCTGGATGCCCTTGAGAAGCAGTTAGAGGACGAGAAGCAGAAAACCACGAGCAAAGAGGCTCTGTGTGGCGTGACCACAGGTAATCCCTCCTGCGCACGCGCGTGTGTGTGTGTATGTGTGTGTGTGTGTGTGTGTGTGTGTGTGTGTGTGTGTGTGTTTGAGAGTGACACTGCTTCTACTGGGGTATACACGGACACAACACTGAGACTGAAGAGACTGAAGAGAACCAGGTTGAAACCACAGGGAAAGAATTAATCTCCCATGATGCAACAGTCTTGAGTATGGGACTATACTCTCAGACACGCTGCTGCCGGTTAAGAGGTCTTCAGCAGCGTCTGGCCACAGTCGGCTCCCGCTGGACCCTGCCTGACTCCTGCCTGCCTCTGAGAGTCGTGGCATTTCCTAAATCAATGTATTCCTTTCAAAGGACATCAAACAGCCGCGTGCAAGCTGTTTGAAGTTTGGCCTGGGTGCACACTGCCTTTACACCACATTCCACTTTCACCTGAACAAAATAAGGAACATATACAATCAGCCCATTGTCCTTTGATGCAAGATGGAGGTCATGATAGTGGAGACATTTTTACATTTTTAATATGAAAGCCCACAGCTGTTATTGTTTTTTTTTCTTTTTGCATATTTGGTCATTTTAGATTTAATTATCTTAAATTATTTGTGGAAATGAACTGTATTTAAATAAAACTTAACTTTGTAATCCCACCTGCATTCTGTGTGTGTGTGTGTGTGTGTGTGTGTGTGTGTGTGTGTGTGTTCAGAGAGTGAGCTTCAGCTGCAGCTGGAGTGTGCACAGACAGAGGTGGAGTTCGTGCGCAGACGTCTACGTCAGACAGAGGAGCGTCTGGAGGCTGAGAAGCAGGCGCGGGAACTTCTGGATGCCAAGGTCTGAGTGCCCTGCTGTCCCACACGTGCTGCTACACATCTCACCCACCACTGTTTACACTCAGCTACGAGTGTTTAGTGCTTCATATAAGGCAGGGGTCTTCAGTCCTGCTCAATGGGCACTTCAGGACAGAAAATGTCCTACACCCCAGCACAAATGAATGACCTCATTCTACAAATCTAGTCCTCTTAATTCACGAGCCCTTCATCTGGTGTCTTTGAGAAGGTGGGAAAACTGAGTGTGTAGTGCCAGCCTCCGAGGTCAGTGTAGGGGTTTCACCTACTAATCCTTTAAAGTAGATATAATTTGTTTTACCTTAATTATTAATCAGTCTCATTAATTTTAGAATCAGTCTCATATTCTAATTATACCAGAACCACAAGTTTAGTTATCAACTAAAGGTAATTAATGGTTTGGTATCTGAAGGATTTAACAATGAATTCTTTGGAGGTTTTGGCAACAACCACTTTTAAATGACATCAACACAGACAATTTGGTGAAAATAAATGATACATTTATTTAAAACCAACTATTCTAAAACACAAAGAGCATCAACATGGATCAGTATATTTACAGTGAAGACTCAGCATCTAGTGTGTGTGTGTGTGTGTGTGTGTAAAAAAAAAGGGGAGGAGTAAGTGTGCGCGCTTGTGAGGAGGCGGAGTTGTAATCTCAGTTCTCCTATGGAGAACAAAGCAACTAAAATGGCGCCGACTTTAAACAGTAGAGCAGCGCGACTATGTTAATGAGCTCAGCTGGTTTATTCCAACGTGGTCAGAACAAAGAGTAATGGCGCTGGCTTACTAACCAAAAATTAATGTAGTGTGTCTGAGAATGGGAACTACAAGTTGTCAAATATTCAGAAGATAAAACATGGAGATTGCATGCCAGGTGGAGAACTTGTGTGTACAAATCTTAACGAAGTTTATGACAAAGTTAAACATTCAGAATGTATTAACAGAAAACTTGGTTAACTCTGCAGTTCAAGTAACTTTGCCCTTCTATAAACTATGCCCAGCGGTAAGAGTCTCACGTGTTGAGTGTTTTGGGTGGTTTCCTCGTCCTCCCTGAATTCTCCTGGAATTAGGAGGGAATTTCCACCGCAGGCTCCTCGTTGATTAAAAGCGATGTCGTCCAGGTGTGCTGGGGAATCGTCCAGGAATGAGAGTCTCGTTCACGGTTTAACAACAGGGAATTGATCGCCTTTGTTTCAGTCCATGTGGCCGCGTTAGCAAGCTTGATTGAAGTAGTTAGGTGAATCTGTTGTCGCGGTACCGTTGATCGGTTACTGGTTAGATTGCACCGTAACTCGGGCTCGTTAATTAAGTAGTACGACTTTCAGCTGTTTGCTGTTAGTCGTTGCAAAGTTCGCGTGTTCTCAAAGAAAACCGGAGAGAGAGAGAAGTGGCGGAGCCTCTCTTTAATAGGTCTAACCTCGGTGTCAGTCAAACCAGAGAGAGAAGGAGATATTACGGAGCCTCTCTTTAATAGGTCTAACCTATGCGTCGGTCAAACCAGAGAGAGAGGGAGATATTACGGAGCCTCTCTTTAATAGGTCTAACCTATGTGTCGGTCAAACCAGAGAGAGAGAGAGATATTACGGAGCCTCTCTTTAATAGGTCTAACCTATGTGTCGGTCAAACCAGAGAGAGAGAGATGAATGGCTGTTCAGGGTATTTAAACACCTGAACTGTAGACACACCCTTACTTCCGTCAAAGCAAGCTTGTTCAATGTGTTGCCAGTGGTACTGCCACCTGCTGGTTTAGCATGGTACCTACATTCCCCCCTTGGTCTTCAGACTGGGGCTGACGTCACAGTCCTGAAGAGCACAAAAGGTTATCCATGCAGTCCTTGTTCCCTGTAGCATCCACTGGGAGGTGATCAATTCCATGAGTCAAGTTGTCCATCCCACCCATAGCATTATCCATGAGATGGCTGGGAGACGCTGTAGAGACACATCTGGGCAACAAGTTCACTACTGGGCAGTTCTTGAACAGTAACTAAGGTTAACCAAATCAAGAAAAACAATGAAAGGATACTAATGCATGGCTTAGATTTCTCTTGGCTTTACAATAAGAAAACAAGGTCACATGCAGGATTAAATGCCTTTGATGGAAAAGAGGAAATACATCAGGCATGGAGAAAGGTGTGGAGTTAGCACATGTTGGTGTTAGTCTGTTGGCTGGAACAAACCTAACAATGCTTTAAAGGAAAGATCTTGCTGGACTAAAACATTTGGGTTAATGTCCAGTTAGAGTGTGGCTTCTTGTGAGATCTAGTAAAATGTAAATGGGGGTTTAACTGAGGTGTAATGCCTCATCCTATCCCATGATAGACAAGTATTTAAGTATCTCACACTTGCTATACTGGTAGAGGAGAGAATAAGATCTGTGTGAGGGGTAAAATGTAGAAGTTAGGAGGTAACGCCGGGTACACCCCCCTTAGTAAAGAACCTATTGCATTGAGAATGCAGAACTGTGAGCAGAGATGATGCCAGGAACATCTCCCTTTAAAGGGTTAGAGATCTGGAAACATAGCTACATGTTTACAGGCTGAAGGTTTACATGTAACTTCATATAATGTCAGTTCTACCTCCTCCTGGCTCAGGCTGGAGGTCCACTAACTGATCCTTATCTATGGCTGTCCCCCCCTTCCACTGGTTCTGCCTCTCTTTCCACCTCTTGGCTCTGTCCCTGTGACGAGAGTAGTGAGAGGGGCCTGCAGAAAGAACAGTGTCTGAATTTACAGGGAAATCATAGGGAGGATCTTGGAGCTCTTTGGAGTCTCCTTCAAGCATACTGGGCTGCACAACAGTCTCCCAAACTGTCTGCGTGGTCTTTCTGATCTCACGCATCGACAGGTCACCTTGGCGTGCTAAAAGTGTGACATGGGTTCTCACACAAGGGTGGAGATTGTGCAAAAATAGGGATTTGAAGGTTCGGTCTTCTGTGAGACCTGGTCCATTTCTTCCCTGGAAAAATGTTTGTTTCAAGCGATTAAAGTAATCCCTGGGATGCTCTGAACGCTTGTGCTTAATTTTAATGGCTGACATGAATGCTGACGCTTCGTCAAAATAAGGGGAATACTCCTCAGCGAGGGCTTTGCATAGCTGAGTGTAACTGTCCCTAATGGAAAACGGCTGTGATTCTATGAATGTGCGAACTGATCTAGAGGTGGTTTTCCAAATTAGCTTCACTTTCTCTCATTCTGTTGCATAAGGCAAGTCCGAGAGGCTACACTCAATTTCTTTGAGGTAGTCTTCAACATGGTAGTTTGACCTTGCTGGGTCGAATGGCTCCATGTCCTTGGCTAGTGAATCTAGTAACTTTAACCGAGGGAAATGTTCAAGGACATGTCTATTAGAATAGGAAGGTGGACCTTCACTATCCAAGTGGTGTAACTCTTGGTCAATAGGATGCCTACTGCCTCCTGTCTCTCTGTGCCTAGGTGGCAGTAATGAGCCTTTATGCATCTCAAGTTCAGAAATATCTGTATTTCTCCTTGAGGAAAAAGCTGTAGCATGTACGTCACTGTGCCAGCCTGTGCGTGGGTCAGTGGAATGATGCTCAGCGTTTAAGTAAGGCCTGTTATCTGCTCTACCTGGTGAGACGTCCCTTGTCTGTACGTTCTGCCAGTGGTGTACATCAGCATGCCTTCTGCCGTCCTGCTCTGTGTCTATAGGGGGTAACAGTGAGCCTTTGTGCATCTCAAGTTGGGAAATTTCTGCATTTCCTCTTGAGGAAATAGCTGGAGCATGTACGTCACTGTGCCAGCCTGTGCGTGGGTCAGTGGAATGATGCTCAGCATTCATACAAGGCTTCTTAACTGTGGTACCTAATGAGATGTCCCTGGTCTGGACATCATGCGGAGGATAATGGTCACCAGCATGCTTTCTACCTTCCTGGTCTCTGTCCATAGGGGGCAACAGTGAGCCTTTGCGCATCTCAAGTTGAGAAATACCTGCATTTCTCCTTGAGGAAGAAGCTGGAACATGTACGTCACTGCGCCAGCCTGTGCGTGGGTCAGTGGAATGATGCTCAGCATTTAAGTAAGGCTTCCTAGCTGTTGTACCCGACGGGATGTCCCTGGTCTGGACATCATGCAGAGAATAAGGAGGGCCAAAAGACATAGCAGGATTAGTATTACTCTTTTTGTTACTCAAGAGTAAGGGGGCAGAAGCTAGGGACGAGTATGAGGGCTCTGCTGACTCGTAGCAAGAGGATGCAGACAGGGCATCTGCTCTAGGAGGGTGATTCTCCACAGAGGCTTCACTTTGAGCTTCAGAAGCTGAACCGTCAGTAGTATCATATGGATACTCTGAGGAAGAACTAGTTGCATCTAATCTAAGACTCATGGGGACTGGAGCCGGGGCCTTAGGATGTATGACAGGTGCATCATCACCTGTGGAGTGCTGACTATATGGGCTTTCTACTGTAACTAATAAAGAAGGTCTAGAGGTGCCAGATCTAGTTGCAAGGAAATCTTGCGCACTCGCACGAGCAAGCTCACTCTCCCTTTGGAGGCGGGCAGTTTCTGTTAAGCCCGTGTGACGTTCAATTACGGTGAGCACGTCATTCAGCACATGAGTGGTCAGTTGGAGGTTGTGGCGAAGGCTCTCAACCTCAGAACTGAGCTTAGCAGTATCCTGTTTGAGGAGTCTATTTTCCTTGCGTAGTGCCTCTACTTCTAAGCGAGCCTGCTGCTGACATAGAAGGAACATTTTAAAAACTACATCTGGAACGGTAGGGGTCTCCTCAAAGTAGTCCTTTAGAGGTTTGTCAACATCCTTCCTACCTGGTTCAAGCATCTGAAGGAGCTGAAGCAAAGATTGACAAGTATTCTGTTTTAGAAAAGCCATGGTTAGTCTAAATGTACTTATAGACTAGCTCAAAAAAAAAAGGACAAAATCAAGTCAGCTTCAGTACAATCTGGCTTAGTTAATGTGCCGCTATCCTGTGTCTGGCGAGTGTGGGCAGGTAAAAGGGTAATACCTAGATAGGCAAGCCAAATTGAAACTGGGGTAAAAAGAATTGTGCAAAAGATGATTATGGTACCGGCAACTAAACACTAGCACACTGGATAAAAGACTGCAACAGTGAAGTCTGATAACTGTGCTAAATAATTATCCTGATACTTCTGCAGTACAGGGGAAATCAGTGGGATGCCACACAAGTTAAAAGCAACTGAATTACTATTGAAGTAATCAGAAATTAAATGAGTGAAATAAATATACTGATCTTCAGTTGATTGCTCAATGAATGTGAATAGTAACCAAATGGTAAACAAATTAGAACAAGGTATCACCAAACTGTAGTTACCAAGTATTAGCTTTCCTCTATAGGAAGACTTGGGAAGCGCTCTGGCGCCCTCTTCTGGCGAATTTGGAGATGGTCCTATTCTAATGGCTTGAAAGCCTGTGATATGAAAAATATGGTTGATATCAAACAAATATGGTTGAGCCAGAAATCTTCCTCACGCAGGGGCACCAATTATGTAGGGGTTTCACCTACTAATCCTTTAAAGTAGATATAATTTGTTTTACCTTAATTATTAATCAGTCTCATTAATTTAGAATCAGTCTCATATTCTAATTATACCAGAACCATAACATTTAGTTATTAACTAAGGGTAATTAATGGTTTGGTATCTGAAGGATTTAACTATGAATTCTTTGGAGGTTTTGGCAACAACCACTTTTGAATGACATCAACACAGACAATTTGGTGAAAATAAATGATACATTTATTTAAAACTAACTATTCTAAAACAAACGGCATCAACAAGGATCAGTACATTTACAGTGAAGACTGGGTATCTAGTGTGTGTGTGTGTGTGTGTGTGTGTGTAAAAAGGGGAGGAGAGTAATGTGTGCACGCGCTTGTGCGCGTGTGAGGAGGCGGGAGTTGTAGTTTCAGTTCTCCTATAGAGAACAAAGCAACTAAAATGGCGCCGACTTTAAACAGTAGAGCAGCGCGACTGTGTTAATTAGCTCAGCTGGTTTATTCCAACGTGGTCAGAACAAAGAGTAATGGAGCTGGCTTAATAACTAAAAATTAATGTGATGTGTCTGAGAATGGGGAAGACTACAAGTTGTCCATTAATCAGATAAATAAAAGATGGTGGCATGCACAGCAAAGAGAACTTTGTATGTACAAATCTTGATGAAGATTATGAAAATAAAGTTTAACACATTCAGAATGTAT